>NC_089793.1:55939610-55956959 GCF_040412425.1 Macrobrachium rosenbergii
AAATGCATGGAAGATTTTCGTGTGATCAAAGAGAAGTCGAGAGGAGAAATAGAAAGCTTTCCTAATGACAGTGAAAGAGAGGAATGAATGTGGAAAGGAACCTCGATCAGAGGAAAGATGAATATTTTTTTTATGTGTTAACATTATACAAGTAGGCTTGGGAAAGAAAATTGTGTTGGAAAGACGATGGTAAACCACAACTATTAAGCTCAATAATACTTAAATAAATGGCTGGAGGTTCTTATTCGCTTATTAAAAACAAATAGGGAAGTACAAAGTTGTTTCAAGGCAACCGGAAAGTTTAATTTTCTTGAAAGCTAATGTTAAAGAAGCAATTGAGTTGAAATGAAAACAAGGTAGTCCGTAAAGAGAACGTACACTCTAGGCATTCCAGAGGCCATCAAATAGTGTTTATCGTAAACAACTTTTAAACCGACGTATGGATAGCCTATCCATGCTACTAAAGCAACTGAGTGTTTCTAATAAGGGATCACAGAGCCGATTAAACTCGTTTTTCGGAAAAACCTTCTTATCTAAGCATCAGATAAAGGTGAAAAGTTGTGCTTTATATGTATAACCCCACCTAATTTTGACAGGTATTATTTACCACATAAGTTCCAACAGTTCTGCTAACTTCTCAGAGTAAAAGTTGTTTTTATGACAGAGCCATCAAAACCGCAGGTAAGGGTTTTGAGCCACAATGACGTTAACCTATGGCGTCTATGAGGCTCCACTCACAGTGAAGAAAATTTACATATGGGGAAAACGTCTCTTCATTGTGGCTCTGATCTTGCCGATGACATTAGTACCCAAGGCCAAGAGAAAGAGAAGGTCTGCTTACATCCTCCATATCCCCTGTGTAGGCGGAGCTTTGTCTGTTCAGAATTGCGCCAGCAGGTGAGCTGGAAATCATGAGCAGGCGTCTCTAAGATAACATCATCGCAAACAAGTTACCACTGTAGTTGGGTAGACCTTGTTTCTTGGACTTGTTATTACCCATCCTAGGCTTCAGCGATGTCAATGATGGAGAGAAAACAGTGTCATCATTGTCTCCGTGATAGCATTATCATTATCATTATATTTTATTATTATTATTATTATTATTATTATTATTATTATTATTATTATTATTATTATTTTGTGGAGGTTTCATCGCAACTACTACAGCTGTTGTTGGGACTAAGTTGTTAGCTTGGACTTCTTCCATTTTCTTCATATTTTATTGTTTCTACACACAAATAATTCAATGTATGTAATTCATGCACATAATGAACCAGTCTGTACCTCATTTTGTTAGATCTACAAGTAAAATTCAGGGCGGGAATCAAAAAAGACAATCCGTTTTGTTTTACCTCAGGTTTCGACACTGTAGCCTTCTGATTTGCAGCAAGTCAGGAGCGGTCACTAGAAGTAGAATTCAAATGAAAAGCAACGATATTCAAATTTCCTCCACAAGTTAGAGGCGTAAAGGTCAAGGCCATTGTTTTTTTTCGGTTAATGTTACCAATTGCTATTTTTCCTTATTTTTAATTTATTTATATCATACATCATCCTAAACAGCGCTCATATACTTGCTGCAAATAAAAGGTAACTGGTGAGTCAAGATTTTGAGGTGCATTGCTATTATGCATATAATTACTGTAATATCAATCAAATGTAACACGATTTATATTGATATGCATGAGTAAAAATATATTGAATCAGCATTCAATGAGGAACACTATTGATATAATCATCGTGTTTTAATAAATATGTTTTGATGTACAAATAAAACATCTAAAACTATACATGGCACAAAATGTCTTATGTTGCATCGTCACTTCCAGGAAGAGGTCATCATCGCCGTCCTCAACGTCGCTCGATGTCAATGATGGCTGGTTCCTCCTTCCACGTCAATGGATTCCTTGTCCGTGATTTTCTGAAAGCCCTGATTCTATTACACTTGTTTATGTTTGAAGACAACCATTACCCACTATAGAAATAATTGGGTGTTTATTGTGTTCTTGCCACTGGTCTTCTCGCTTGTAAATAAAGATGGCAAGCCGTTAGCGCAAATGCAGTCTTGCAACCACGGGACAATTTTCCTGCTGGCCATTTTCGAATTTTTGTCAATGAAGCCTAGACTGTGTTAACATAACCCATTTCCGCCTACCTTGGAATGGGCGTTAGCCTCTGAAATCATATGATTTACAACGAATGTTTTAGATCCTTATCTGTATTTTTCGGTTCTGGCATCAGACTTCATTTTACTCCATAAATATCAAAACCATCGAACTTGGTACTAAAACGGAACTTAGGCAAAAAACTAAAATTAGGTAAGGTTATAAAATAACACACGCCAACTTTCAGCTTTATCCGATGCTTTGATAAAAAGTGGTTATAAAACCGTGTTTCATCGGCTCTGAATCCCATTAGTAACATTGTCCTAATTTATGGTAGTACACTGAATTGACAGATGCGCCTTATTAAGCCAATACTATCCCTAAAAAAAGAAACAATTTCTTGCCTTTCTTCAGAGCTTTTCGAACAAGGGGTGCTTTATGACGTATCTGTGACGCAGAGCCATCCCCTTACCCATCCCCCAACCCTTCCTAGTACTCCCTGCTTCTTCCTCCAGCTGCCTAACCTCTTTTACCTCCATTATTTGTTATTTCTTCCTTTCTATAACACGTGTTTGTTGCCAAATGAACAAAGAGCAAAAAAAAAAAATCTATGGTAATTAATAATTCGAAAGTGTAAACTAAAGGATATGCACAGAATGACTGAGTGCTTTACAGATTCATCGTATTTGGCAATCTATCTCATTTGATTATTTTAACATGTTTGGAAAGTTTTCCATAAATAAGTCATGATAATCATCGGCAAAACAGCTGTATCCAAAAAAATGATTTCAAACAAGTACCACTTTATTCATGCCAAATATGTTGCTTATGTCCAGTTGAGACTTTAAAATTTACAGCATAGAAAAAGAAAAAAACAGTTGAAAAGGTTAGTTTAAATACCGCTATAGGTGAATCATGAATTTAATAATTAAACAATGTATTATAATTTATTGTCAGCCATTTAGTTGTTTTCAGGGGAAATGAGACCGATAATCACAAATACCCTCCCGCAATGGACATAAGTCAGACTTTCCGAAAATTAACAAAACCACCCAGGAACCACCCAGCACCCACCAGAAAAACAGAACTTTAAAAGGTCAAACAATCATCATCCTGGAGAGACCTAGAAGGCAAGAGCGAATCCCGCACGGCATGGGTTTCCAGTACAAAACATCTCAGCCGAAAATGTACTTTGAGAAAGAAATGCTGGATGTGTTGTTTGCCATCCCTATCGATGCAAGAAAAGGAAAAGACTCAAGCAACATCATTACAGCGACAGGTGGTGTAAAAGAGACGAGACAAGGTTCACCACCAGGATGCACCACAACACGGAGTGATGAGCACCTTTCAGTCTGCTACCAGTTTTTGTACTGCAGGCAAATGCCACCAGGAGAAGGAGAGAGGGTTGTGGCCTGCAGCTGGTAAAGCTAATAGGTTTGTAGAAAACTCATTCCTGTGTTTGAAGAGTAAAAAATGACAGATTTATGGGAAATGAATTCGAAATATTGATTTCGTTGTTGAATATTGTCACAGCTCCTACTATCGCTAGCTGAGCCATCAGTGCTGGTGTTTGATAATGCAACCTACACGCAGCCAAATGACGTTTTTGGAGAGCCGATTCAACAACAGCTACAAAAAGGAACATTTGGTGAATTGGCTCAAGTCCTGCAAAACTACCATATCCAACGACACAACACGCATCCAGAGCTTCTAGCAGATATGCAGGCAGAAGTGGCCAAAACCTATTTACACGGTTGACAATTTAATCCGGTTGTTAATTGCCAATAAAGAAGTGGTTCACCTGCAAATAAACCACCCTGAGCTCAGTGCCATCGAGCAGTGCGGGGCTGCGTTAAGCGATTAGGTGTGCTAGTCATTGCAGCGGTTCAAAAATGCAGTGTCTTTTTCCCGCCAGGCTTGAAGAGGCCAGGCTTCCTGTCAGCAATCACTTATTTGGGCTGGTGCATCTGTCAGAAGATCGATTGTCTTTAGAAGACTATCATGATCGTCAGATAACATTATATGACAGTGTAATCCCATTGTCATCAACATTGACAGCGACGATAAAAGATCTAATTACTTAATATGTGATATGATTAAATAAAATTAATATTTTGGTTTCTTTTGTCCACCCATTATTTATCTGTCTTCCTGCTAATTAGTTATAAAATTATTTTATTAACGCCATTGCCAACGAAACTTAAATATTTGCCAGTATATCAGATGGTTTTAAGGGTGCATTTTAGCTTGGATACTAATAAAAATAAATATATAAAAATAAATTATTAAATAAAAATAAATAAATGTAACTATCATTAAAACAATTATTTAAAAAATTTTTTTTAATTCAAACTAGGATTTATTTTCAACACATTTTGAGGTAAAAGTTCTTATTGCCCATTTTTTTAAATGTTTTATCTAACTTGATAAGTCAAAACAACCATTTGAAAAGGTATAGTGGAGGATAATCTATACCGACGTCAGTGGACCTGAAACGTCACCACCGTCTACTCGGCACTATTCAAACTTTAGTCAAGAACGGATGCAACATAATACGACATATTCAGTCATTTTCTTCACATATCACACGAATCTAAAATCTGAAAGCACCACCGTCTTCAGGTGAATTTTTTAATAAAACACAAGTTTTATTTTTCTTGATCGCATAAATGATTGCAAAAATCATAAATCGATATGTAAAAAAATAGGTATAAAAGAATGAAAAAAAATTTCACTTTTATTAAAATGTAAAAAGTCCTTTGTGTTTTATCTTACTGATTTCAGGAAATCACAGTTTAGTTGTGGAGGGAAATTTAATACCGAATGTAATATGACCAAAATTTTATTCTTCAGTATCTTTGTGTAAAACGCTTTTTAGATAAATGATTAATTGAAAGAAAAAAATATTTAAAGTTTTTTTGCTTATAGACATTAAATTAAAAGCAGTGAGCAAATTTTTTATTCATCATTACCAGAAGCCAAAATCAGAGGCCTTTGTGACAAACAAACGTGGTTCATGGCTCAAAAATCTACCTTCCATCGGCAAGAGTCCCCAAATCCTCGGCTGTGTCAGCATGAGTATCTTTGAAAGGACCATATTCCTGGAAGGACCAAAGATATGGCTGTCTTCCTGGTTTATAGTGTGTAGTGCTACTCTAAAAAGCTCCTAAAACCAATGCAGGAGGGAAACTGGATGCTCGTTATCGGTTGTTCTTAGATTTTAATATTTTTTAATATAAACAGAATTTCTCAAAACCGAAGGTATTCTGGGATTTTTGTGACTTTCGGGCTTTACTTGAAAATGTAATTACAGAAACCTTCAAGGAATAAAATATGCACTCCAGTAACTTACGAAACAGTTATCATTTGCGTAGATTTAGTTTAAGCAGTTAAGTAATTAGTGCAAAAAAATTATGGCCATTTGCTTTGACACAAGCGAAGTGTCATTGGGTTTTGGCTTTTCCTTAATAATTAGAGGAAAGTTCATTTGATGCATCAAATTGTGCAACAAAATTGTCTCAATTGATCGATCGTATGAATGGACACTCCCAATACAATCGCTCCAAAAACAGAAAGAGAGAAAGAGATGGAAAAAAAGGTTATCAGTGGAAAGCAACTTTAGATAGTTACTATAAGAGATATGCATATATGCGAGATTAATGAGTGAAAAAGTAAAAAAAAAATTAATGAATTCATTTTGAAGTGTGTAGTATTTGTTGTTTCATCGGAAAATTTAGGATTTTTACAGGGGAAAGTATTCTAAATATTAATTCGAAAGAGAGTTCAAAGGAACCTGCAGAACAAAGAATCGACCTCGAAGGTTTTGTGTTAACGACCTAAGTCATCCGTTGGATGAGTCGGTTTTGTATTAAAAGTCTCATAACCAATGACCTTTTCTGGTGATAGAAATTCATTTCTCGGTTTAATGTCTAGATTCCACAATAGGTTTTGTGTTCTTAACGTAAAATAAGCATAGGCCAGTGACTTTTCTGCCAGTGGTCTGACTAAGATAACTTAACTTTTTTCTTTAGAGCAGTTTTGTTAAGTGACGTTTCTACATTAACCTTGGTTCTTATATTACCACGCCCCTCTGAGATTTGGTCCTTCCTTCCACGTCCCCCTCCTGAGATTTAAAGGAAAATAAAAAAAAAAAAAGAGAATGAGTGTTTTTTGGGGGGTTGAATATATTATTGAAATATTTGACACTGCTTCTTAGCAACTCTTGTTAAGAGAATAACGATTATAATTAGAGAATTTTTAATTCTTTCCCTAAGGATTGCTCCCCACCCCTGGGAATTACTGACGCCCTCCTAAATGGCCCCACCCCAAAGTTAAAGACCACTGTTCTAGAGCAATATAGGCTCCATATCTATATCAGCAGATTTTCAAGTGTTTATTGTCATCAAGTTGACTGTCCCTTTAAGTTTAACTAAAAGTGTCAAATTAAAATACACATTCTTTTTTTTGATGGAGAGAAACCAAGGAAAACATTTTTTATTTTATTTAAAGGAAATTCTTAGCTTCTCGGATAGAAAAATAATTTTTTTATATTCTAGCCAGAATTCTTGAAGTAACAATATATGAACGATAACATTAAGAGTAAAGACCAATAAAATTTGCAAGGGGAAAAGAGATATGATTTTTTCATTCCAGTCTCGTAGAAAGCTATAAGCATAACTCACTCTTGAAACCCCAAAAGAATTTTCTCGAATAGCGACAATAGAATACTTAATGTCATCTATATTATATGAGCACATAAGTGCTTATACCTTTTGTAGAAATGGTAGCATATTTTCCCAAGGATCAAAAATCCAAAAATGATACTTTTGCCCCTCTCCAACGATTCATACTTTCATTTACGTTGACAGAGTACACACTCACTTTCGTGCGAGACTAACAGCTCTTCCTCCTCAGTGTCTGCCATTCCATTTCTTTTTGTCTCTGCAGCTGCTTGATATTCAGGAATTCCCTAAGATTCATTTTTGGAAACAAGCCTCAAGTTTTCAGGGTTCAAATGGCCCCTCCTGAAGATCAAAAAGAATATTTGTATTAGTTCTACATAGCGCTTGTATTTCGATATTCATCTCTCTCTCTCTCTCTCTCTCTCTCTCTCTCTCTCTCTCTCTCTCTCTCTCTCTCTCTCTCTCTTTGCATTCATTTTTCATTTTTATTAGGTAGGATACTGAAGGAAAGTGAGAAGAACCTAACATCAATCAACACCAAAAGATCAAATCTCTGTTTTTCATGGCAGTAAAAAGAGAAGGAAAGGAAATCTAAAACAAATGAAAGTGAAAGGTATCAGGGGAAAGCGGAAATAAAAGAAAGTTTATCTTGGTGACTCTTTCTCAAGTGTTTTTTTTTCTGCGTCCGTTAGCGCCTTCTTATCTTTATCTTAGAAATCTTTTCCCCGATGTTTTAGATGGTGGAGGAAATTTTTTGAAAATAGTTTTTTTTTCTGTGTAAAGTGTCTGCCGATGTTATTTTGTTTGTAGATGGGTAATTTCAGTTTAATCGGCAACACTATTTTGCTATCCCATCATCACCATTATCGTCTTATCTTTTTTATTATCATATGGAATATCGTTAATACCAGTTAAATGAATATTCTAATAAATATAATTATTATTTTCGATATATTATTTTCATTATTTTATTAATATATTATTCTGACTACCACTTTCGTTATAGCCTTTTCCGTTACTGATGTCTTTTTGTAAAGTAAACTGCCATTTGTAGGACGGCAAACATCACTGAATATTACCGGAGGATTTGATTAAAAAAAAATTAATTAAACAAAATCCACCTCGTGAATTACATAAGTCATAAGTCCAGGTGTAATCTGCTCTTTTAAGTTTGATGAGAATGAGGAAAAAATAATGTTGAGGAAGAGTGCGTCGCGACATAATATCCTTTTCTCTCTTCGATTATTACAGTCATGAAGCTTATTTGATGTAATCAGGCAACGTGGGAGTCTTAGCTGAGTGTGCAGCGCTCAGCTCACGGTTTCTAGGCCTGAGGATGTAAATTTGTAGTAGTTTCTGTTGGAGTAAAGAAAAAGGCGTTGGGCGTGCAACCTCACACCTAAGGAGCTGCTGAGAAATTAGAAGACCTTCCCTGATGGCAGTCCCATGCAAAAGGTGAAGTCACACACACACGCACACACACACACACACACACACACACACACACACACACACACACATATATATATATATATATATATATATATATATATATATATATATATATATATATATATACAGTATTTGTATATTTTTTTTTAAGTTACGAGTCATGGCCATGGCAAGGAAATTGCTATAAAATAGCTGAAAGTAATACAAAAAAGTGAGAGGAATAAAAAAAGACAGGAACACTAATCTTGACTTCTCCATTTCAATTTATTGTAAAGCGTAATTATACTCAGTTAAGAATAAACAACATTTACCCAACAAATAATAACAATAGTCCACAACTGACACACGTGGTAGTACAATATATAAAATGAAATTACAAATATTTGCGGCGCCGCAGAGGGTGAAAATCCCTTGTTTCGTCACACGGGAGCACAAACAGGTGACGTGCATGGTGTTACATCACACACGATAAAAACATCCCTCTGAAACCGAGAGGTGTCGAATTACCTCTATGAGCAGCAAGCATTAAAGCTCTAAATATATATCATCGAGCTATCCTACCTCCTGTAATATCACACCCGAAAGCTTGAAGATTTCTGTAACCTCTCAAGCGGCACATCGATGGAACAGCCAGGTAAAAAATGTCTTGGTATCACTTTCAAATCTTGAAATTAACTAAGCATAAAAGCAGTGGGAGGCTTTGGCTTTGAAGAGAGGTATTGGGTCCAAGGGAGAGAGAGATACATGTGAGAGGCCACGGGGAATTTGAGAAGGTTTCTTGATATAAAAATAAGGTAAATAGGATATAGTCGATGGAAAATGGGCCACTGAATTTCCGTGTACGTTTTAGATTTACAGTACCTTGGATATCCGAAATGATCTCTCCTTCAGGAACTGGGGTCACAGATTTGGTAGAGCAGGAATATACTGTACTTCCGCTTGAAATGGCTCCTAGTAGCAGAATGAATTGTCTCCCTGGGCCATGCTTCTCTGGACTGGGCAACGGGGTCAACTCAGGGCAACTTTCCCAAGATGTCGGTGGCTACATCCATAAGCCTAAAGGCACAGAGATATAGCAGAGCAGAGAGTTGGTAAAAGGAGGGGTTATTGAGAGGGAGGAATGCCGGACTGGACGCCATTGCAGCCCCATGGTACTGGCTGGTCAACTTACTTGAATTTGGTCACTAAGTTAAGCCCAGTGTCCATAAGAATATATATATATATATATATATATATATATATATATATATATATATATATATATATATATATATATATATATATATATATATAGATAGATAGATAGATAGATAGATAGATAGATATATGAAGACCGCAATTAAAGAGGATGGTACTTTACTGAGATTTTATTCACAGAAGTTGTAAGCTTTCAAGGTTTAACTGTTCCCATCGTCCAGTTGCCATATAATGACGAGACATGCATTCCTGTTGAATTTATATGCATCTGGAATGGGAATTAAAGACCTTATTGATCCTATTTTGCGTGCTGGCTTTCATAAATCCCTATCCTCCATCTCCTGTGTAGCCCGGCCTTAGTGCCCTTGACCTATCTCTACCTTCGGCCTCCTCCAGAGGTGTACTGTCTATATTGTCTCATGCTTAAGTTTCCTCTCTTTTTCATTGTTTCGTATATAATTTTCAGTGATAGGCTGTCCTCAAAATAGCTTCCAGTGTTGCTTGCCATTACATTATTTGTGCATATTATGAAGGCAGTTTCTACAATCCTCATAGGTGGAGGAAGGTCAAGGGAACGAAGGGAGGGCCGCATAGGTGATGCAGGTCAAAGGATTTATGGGAGCCAGAGCATGGAATCGGCTCAGCAAGGGCTTCAGTTCCCCTCCCTAGCCACATGTAAATTCAGCATTACACGTGTCTGGTTATTTCACAGCTACAGGACAATGGTGACAGTTGGTCCTTGAAAGCCTTTAACTTATATGTATAAAATCTCTGTAAAATACCATCCTGTTTTATTGAGGGTGATATATATATATATATATATATATATATATATATATATATATATATATATATATATATATATATATATATATATATATATATATATATATATATAGATATATATATATATATATATATATATATATATATATATATATATATATATATATATATATATTTATATATATATATATTTCTTATTTCAGGGAGGCTAAACCAAACAGTCTTATAGGCGGATGTATGGATAGGAAGAACAGTCAGCTCATCATTGACAAATTTATTAATAGCTGCGCTTCAGGGATCACCCATATCCCATCTTTTCTGGGTAAAAGATACAAAAAAACACTAATTAAAACTTAAAACAGAGTTTACAAAATTAAAATGCTTTAAAGACTGAAAATGACAATGACAAAATAAGGAATAAAATACCTTCTGTAGGGAAAGTCCAGAGGATGAAAGTTTGATGAGAGTAAACAAAGTTAGAAGTAAACAGGAATAGGAAGGGGTACTAGACTATGTATAAGGGGTTGAAGTTAAATGATTATTGAGCGATGGAACAATTTTCTTGATAACCAAGGATTCCAAAATATTAAGGAGGTGTTCCTTCTGCGTTGTGGTCACTATTTCAAAGTTTTTATAATTTATTGGTTTTTTACAAATTAATGAATGATTCCTAATGTTGGACATTTCAGGTTTTGCTAGCCTAAGACCAGTACGATAGCTCAATCCACTATGGCAATCTGCCCTCACTTTGAGTAACCGGCGCGTACTTCCGACATAAATCTGTTGCGGACCGCAATAGCAAGTATACTTGTACACCACGCCCGACTGCATCAATGGAGGGAGTCGCTCCTTGTGTCTAAAAAGGCTACCAAGACTTTTGGGGTTCTTCAAAATTATGTTGACCTTGACAGCTGGGAAATGTTTGGTTATAATCTGCTACAGATGTCGTAAAAAATCACCACCATGTACAAAAGGAAAGGAAAAGTAGTATTCTAATTTGGGAACATCGAAAGAAGGAGAGGGAGGGCTAGAATAGTTATTTAAAATGTCCTTTATTTTATGTTGGAATAAAGTCAAGGGAAAACAATTTTGTTGAAAATATTTTTGTAAAAAGGAAATTTCGTTATGGAAGGAGGACCAATCAGAAGAAAGTGAAAGGGCTCTATGGATAAGGGTGGTTAAGGAATTTAGCTTGAAATTGAATGCACAGGAGCTATAAAAATTAAGGCCCTGACCTGTAAAAGTAAGTTTTCTATAAATACTAACTTTGAAACCTTCAGGAGATCGGGAAACTTCAGTGTCTAGAAAGGGGAGTTTACTATTATTTTCTTTTTCTAGGGTAAAGTTGATATTGTTGTGAAAAAAAATGGATAACAAGGCCTATTAGGCCATGATTGTGCGTTCTCTCTCTCTCTCTCTCTCTCTCTCTCTCTCTCTCTCTCTCTCTCTCTCTCACTTCAACTTTCGGTAATTATCAAAAGAAAGATCGATTTGAAACTTGAACCCAAAATAATTCCATTAAGCGATCTCTGAAAAGAGCAGTTGAGATCTGGACAGCATTCTAAGGGAATTTAAAGACGTTCTCGCTCAGTATTGAGAGAGAGAGAGAGAGAGAGAGAGAGAGAGAGAGAGAGCTGCTAAAAAGCTCAGTACCTATTTTGTAGGGAAAGTGGGTAAACAAACAAGAAAGCCAATGTAATAGGTAAATGAAAACAAGGCAGACTAAAGAAGTGTAGCTTCCTAAGAGTACCGAAGGGTAAATTATACCCCTCCACCCCCACCCCCCAACCATCGTCTCACGAACACCCTAATGCTCCCTCCCTCCCTCCGAGGAACTGTTTCATTCAAACCTTTTTTTATTTTTTTTTTTTATTTTAGGTTCCTGCATAAACCCTTAAGCACTTACGATGGGCATACGGTCACAATTTGGACAGCGTGTGAGAGTGTGAGACTCACAGAGTGAGTGAGTGAGTGAGTGAATGTGTGGGTAAAAAGGTGGCAGACAAAACTGCTTTTGATAGCCCACTGGCACCTTCCGGTCTCCCTCCAGGTACTCAGTGCGACAGGAATTTGAACCAGAATTCATGCAATAAAAACCATTTGATTTGGGTGGGAAGGGAGGGGGCTGTTCATTCATATTCCCCTGAAATGCACACCACAAACACACACAATAAAAAACACAAACTCCGATAGTGAAAAATCAGTCCCTTCTTGGCAACTAGACCTAATTAACAAACGCTTTTCAAATTGACAAATTGTCCACTGGGAAGGAAGGAAGGAGCTGACATCATCCATCACCCATTACCGACACCACCTTTCTAATTAACGACCTTTCCAGACACTTCAAATATTGGTCCATCGACAATTATATTGAGCGATCTGAGACAGCTCCCTGACCTTTCCAAGACCGTGCGTGTGACAGACAGCTTTTGTAAGGACATGTCTTCTCACCGTTTCCAAAAACAACAACAAATTCACCATCACACGGTGGTACCCGATACGTCCTCATTCGAGGGATCTAGGTGGTATTCTCCACGCTGTCACTGGCATTATTTAATTTGATGAAACTTTGAGAAATGAAAGATGCCATATATGTAGAGATATAATATTAATATATATATATATATATATATATATATATATATATATATATATATATATATATATATATATATATATATATATATGCAATATATCTATACATATATGGCATCTTTCATCTCTCAAAAGTTTCATCAATTCAAATAATGCCAGTGACAGCGTGGAGAATACCACCTAGATCCCTCGCCACGAATCCAAAAGGACAGCAAAAATATATATGCCAAAACAAAACAAGCATAAGGAGTTATTCATAATTTTTTCATCCATTATAAGATTTCCTCATTTACACTGCCGAAAATCTCATTATTTTTCCCCATAAATATAATTACTGAGAGTCAAAGTGATCATTTTATAACCCAAGCAATCATGCATGTGAATAATTAAATTTTTTGTCCCCTAGGAAATTCATATGATTGCTTTGCATCCAAAATTTCTGATGAATAGCGTCAGGCGTTTGAATTATATTACATTTGAAATATTGCCACGAGTAATTACTTACCCTAAGGTAGAACAATATATTCACAGTTCTACTGGTAAAAAATAGTAATAGTTGGTTGTCAATTGCCATCATTCCGAGTTGATTATTTTATAGTCTTGTATTTTATCAATGTTCCGTCGCCATGACAAAGAGCATAACTTAATTATGAAAGGCATACGATATCACAGAAGATTCTCATCATTTGTAATACAGACCTGATCTTTATGAGTCATCCTTTGTCAGAGATTATTCAGTTTTGGTTGTGCCTTATGCTCTTAATTTTTCTTCTCGTAGACGTTCTAATTTCTACTTAGAATTATTTGTCACATTGACCCTACAACAAAAATAAATGCATTATCCGTTTACCAAAAGAACTCTTACCACTAGAACCGAATGTATTATTGACAATCTAGTTAGGAGCTACAGATTTTAGCTATGAAGTATGTCTTCCATTTTACAATGCCCGCAGTCACAATATAGACAGTATTTTTCTTGAAATTCTTATACATTTGAATTCTCTATTGTTTTCGGAAACTAAATCCCCCACGGCCTCTATCCGCAGCTCTCTTGAACTTCAGCTTTGTTTTGCCAAATCAGTTTTATGAAAAAGTTTCCTCTGCTCATCTAATTTTGTTTTGGATGTTCTCTTTGATTTCTTTTGTATTCGGTTTTGTCTCCACTTCCAATCGGCCACCATCCCCTCCTTTACACCCTTTCCCATAATTCCTAAATTATCCTCTTGCATTTTTTGCCCTTTCCTCTTTAAGCCTCACTGATATTCCGAGATCCTATTGTCATTCTCCAGCTTCTCTTCACTAATCTCCTCATTCACATCTCATATTCTCTCTTGGCTTCTGATTATATTAAACTCTTGGCCTCCTTATCTCATGGGCTCCTTTGACATTTTGTTCTTGACCTAAATTCTCTTTACGTATTGTCTTCACTTCGGCTTCAAATTAACCAGATAATAATGATCAGAAATATATATATTTTTTTTATGTTTTTAAAGCAACTATCTTTTGTTACCTTAAGGGGTATTTGTTAAGAAAACTTCCGGCCTTACATGCTAATTTTTGACAAATCGTTAGTCTTGTGAGTTTTTTTTTTTTTTTTTTTATTTACAGGCAGGTAGATTGATTATGGTCTCACCATCAGAGTTCCCCTTTCCCAACTATAACAATTTTCAAAACAGCCATTTATTTTGCCCTTAATTGAAGATATCCACTGCTCCTTTTCCCCCACCCTCACTTAGAAAAAAACTTTGCAAAACTATATCTCTGTCACCTGCTCATCAAAAATGCTTATCTCTGACACTCCTGTGGCCCGAATACAAAAAAAAAAAAAAAAAAACAAGCATTTGCTTTGATAATTACGACCCCTTTGCTCTGTGCTTAGTCTGAAAAAACATAATGTATCTGTTACTGCTTTCAACCCATCTCAGATAACTTGTCTTGAAAGTCATTGCACGTTACACATCAAATAGGATTCATATTAATTATATTGTTTCGTTTGATATGCGACTACTAGTTTCACGTCACGTTTGCAAATTCTCCAGCAGACGATGGGAAACAAGACACATACAGTAGGTGGAAATGCAGACGTCTGTAATAAATTGTTGTCAGTCTATTTGTGTCTACCTCGGACCATCGGTGAGTAGTCTCTTGTTTGCCAGTTTTTCGTAGGCTGTATTTTAACAGAGATCTTTCACATTCACAATCAATCCCTGACCGTATTTCCTTGCCAAGGGGGACCAGATTTGCTGATGTACCTCGTTGTAGAACTTCTCAGTTCCTGAAGTCTTTTATTCCTCTCACTATTGGACTGTGGAACAGTCTCCCTGAGGATGTTGTGCAACTGGAACCTCAAAAGTTCAAGAGATGATGCAAGGCATTATTGACCTAAAACAATTATCCTTGTATCGTGATGATTTCCTTACATCTTCGTCTATTTATTGATTAATTTGTTGATTTATGTTTTCCTTTCTAATTACCGATCTATTCTTCCTGTATTACTACTACCTTCTGATACTTCCTTCAAATGGACGCTGTATTCTTAAGAAGCTTGAAATGCAAGGAAAGGGCCTTGTGGCTTGTTCCATATGAATAAAGTTCAACTTCTAAATAATAATAATAATAATAATAATAATAATAATAATAAGATGATGAGGGGGAAATCTGAATACGTCGGAATGGCAGGGGAATAACCTCCTAAGTAGCCAAAGAGCCACGAGCTGCCGATTTCACCAGACCTCTCGGTAATCTGTCCGTGATTTCAAGTTCCCCGGCGGGATGCTGTGAAGAAGAGCCTGAAAGAGCTACACTAGTCCCTGGTGGGTATATATTCAGAACAGACACAGAACTGAAGATTGATGAAGAAATACAAAATACAAAAATAAGCTCGATTTGATGAACAAATCAAATAACTTGTAAATGAATGAAGTTTAACACAGATCGATTATTAAAACCGAGCAACATTACAATGCAGAAAAAGAAAGAAAAAGAAAGTATAACACTGTGGAAAGAATTATGATTAATAAAATTAATAGCTTGACGGGTTAGAAAATATCCTGAAAAGTCAATAAGGCAAAAGAATATGAAAAAAAAAAAGAAATATGGAATATCGAGATATTCAAAGAAACGGAAGCAGGACAGAAAGCGAAGAAAGAAATAATTTGGAAGTGACTATGAAATGAAATTAATGAAAATAAACACTTGAGAAGATCTTTATGAAAATGGGATCTCAAGAAGCAGATAGGTCACTAAAGCAACAAAAGTGAGCCTCGGAAAGTGAACAGAGATCACAGAAAATACTTGTCAATAAAACCATAAGAAGCAGCCATGAAAGTCATAGGACAGGAAAATTAGAAGAAAGTCATTCTAAAACTGCCATTAAAATCCCATTAAGGCAAAAAAAAAAAGAAAACAGAAATGGAAGCGAAAAACTGAAAGAGGTTTTGTGCAGTGACGCTGCGAATGAAATGGCGGAAACAAAGAAAGTTTGCGGAAACACGAATTTGCCCCACTAGGAAGTTTGCGGAAACACGAATTTGCCCCACTATGAAGTATGAGGAAACACGAATTTGCCCCACTATAAAGTATGAGGAAAAACGAATTTGCCCCACTATAAAGTATGAGGAAACACGAATTTGCCCAACTATGAAGTATGAGGAAACATGAATTTGCCCCACTATGAAGTATGAGGAAACACGAATTTGCCCAACTATGAAGTATGAGGAAACATGAATTTGTCCCACTATGAAGTATGAGGAAACACGAATTTGCCCAACTATAAAGTATGAGGAAACACGAATTTGCCCAACTATGAAGTATGAGGAAACATGAATTTGCCCCACTATGAAGTATGAGGAAACACGAATTTGCCCAACTATGAAGTATGAGGAAACACGAATTTGCCCCACTATGAAGTATGAGGAAACACGAATTTGCCCAACAATGAAGTATGAGGAAACACGAATTTCCCCACTATGAAGTATGAGGAAACACAATTTGCCCGTCTATGAAGTATGAGGAAACACGAATTTGCCCAACTATGAAGTATGAGGAAACACGAATTTGCCCAACTATGAAGTATGAGGAAACACGAATTTCCCCACTATGAAGTATGAGGAAACACAATTTGCCCGTCTATGAAGTATGAGGAAACACGAATTTGCCCAACTATGAAGTATGAGGAAACACAAATTTGCCCCACTATGAAGTATAAGGAAACACGAACTTGCCCCACTATGAAGTATGAGGAAACACGAATTTGCCCCACTATGAAGTATGAGGAAACACGAATTTGCCCCACTATGAAGTATGAGGAAACACGAATTTGCCCCACTATGAAGTATGAGGAAACAATTTGACTATTATGAGAAACACAGCCCTAACTATGAAGTATGAGGAAACACGAATTTGCCCAACTATGAAGTATGAGGAAACACGAATTTGCCCCACTATGAAGTATGAGGAAAAACGAATTTGCCCCACTATGAAGTATGAGGAAAACGAATTTGCCCCACTATGAAGTATGAGGAAACACGAATTTG
>NC_089793.1:55957459-55967459 GCF_040412425.1 Macrobrachium rosenbergii
CAAATTCGTGTTTCCTCATACTTCATAGTGAGGCAAATTCGTGTTTCCTCATACTTCATAGTGGGAGCAAATTCATTGTTTCTCATGCTTCATGAGTAGAGGGCAAATTCATTGTTTCCTCACTTCCTTGGATTGGGCAAATTCGTGTTTCCTCATACTTCATAGTGGGAGCAAATTCGTGTTTCCTCTGCTATAAGTAGAGCAAATTCGTGTTTCCTCATACTTCATAGTTGAGGCAAATTCGTGTTTCCTCCTTACTTCATAGTGGGCAAGTTACGTGTTTCCTCATGCTTCATAGTGGGTCAAATTCGTGTTTCTCATACTTCATAATGAGGGCATATTCGTGTTTCCTCATACTTCATAGTGGGGCAAATTCGTGTTTCCTCATACTTCATAGTTGGGCAAATTCGTGTTTCCTCATACTTCATAGTGGGGCAAATTCGTGTTTCCTTATACTTCATAGTGGGTCAAATTCGCGTTTCCTCATACTTCATAGTGGGGCAAATTCGTGTTTCCTCACACTTCATATGTAACAATGGAGAGGACTTCCCCTTGAAGACCCTCCTGTTGGGTAAGAATGGAGTTGGAAGTTAATCAGAAAACGACTCAATTTTTTTTTTTCTATCTTAGTACAAAAGTAGCGTGTTACCGCTCTCACAACCTGCGTTTGAATCCCCCTGAGTGGTGATTCATATTACGCTCCTGCTTGCGCGTTACATACATACGCACGCACACATTCTAAAACACAAATGTGAATTAAAGTTTGAATAGCATACATAATGATTAAATCGGTTACGATAAATAATCAATTGTCGTTTTCCGACTTGAAACATAACAGATAATGTTTCTAAAGATAAGATAAATGTTATTCAGTTATACAGCGAGCTGACAACAGATAGCCATGTGACCTCGTTCGCCCAGGCATTGTCGCCTGTTTTGCTTTGACAGCGCTGCGTCAACAAGTGATATGAACAACACACCGCGACTCTCTCCTTTCTCTACGCTACTGCGTCTTGGTTTTATCATAGTTAAACAGATGCAGACATTATACTTCATTACTTATTATTACACATAGTGGGGCAAATTCGTGTTTCCTCATACTTCATAGTGGGCCAAATTCGTGTTTTTTAGCTTCATAGTGGGGGCAAATTCATTGTTTCCTCATGCTTCATAGTAGGGCAAATTCGTGTTTCCTCATACTTCATAGTGGGCAAATTCGTGTTTCCTCATACTTCATAGTGGGGCAAATTCGTGTTTCCTCGTACTTCATAATTAGAGGGCAAATTCGTGTTTCCTCATACTTCATAGTAGGGCAAGTTCGTGTTTCCTTATACTTCTTAGTGGGGCAAATTTGTGTTTCCTCATACTTCTTAGTTGGGCAAATTCGTGTTTCCTCATACTTCATAGAGGAGCCATTGTGTTTCCTCATACTTCATATTGGGGAAATTCGTGTTCCTCATACTTCATAGTTAGGCAAATTCGTGTTTCCTCATACTTCATAGTTGGGCAAATTCGTGTTTCCTCATACTTCATAGTTGAGCAAATTGTGTTTCCTCATACTTCATAGTGAGGCAAATTCATGTTTCCTCATACTTCATAGTTTGGGCAAATTCGTGTTTCCTCATACTTTATAGTTGGGCAAATTCGTGTTTCCTCATACTTCATAGTTGAGCAAATTCGTGTTTCCTCATACTTTTACTTAGTTCCAAATTCGTGTTTCCTCATACTTCATAGTGGGCAAATTCGTGTTTCCTCATACTTCATAGTTGGGCAAATTCGTGTTTCCTCATACTTTATAGTGGGGCAAATTCGTGTTTCCTCATACTTCATAGTGGGGCAAATTCGTGTTTCCTCATACTTCATAGTGGGGCAAATTCGTGTTTCCGCAAACTTCCTAGTGGGGCAAATTCGTGTTTCCGCAAACTTTCTTTGTTTCCGCTATTTCATTCGCAGCGTCACTGCACAAAACCTCTTTCAGTTTTTCGCTTCCATTTCTGTTTTTTTTTTTTTTTTTTTTTGCCTTAATGGGATTTAATGTGGCAGTTTTAGAATGACTTTCTTCTAATTTTCCTGTCCCTGACTTTCATGGCTGCTTCTTTGGTTTATTGACAAGTATTTTCTGTGATCTCTGTTCACTTTCAGGCTCACTTTTGTTGCTTTAGTGACCTATCTGCTTCTTGAGATCCCATTTTTCATAAAAGATCTTCTCAAGTGTTTATTTTCATTAATTTCATTTCAGCAGTCACTTCAAAATTATTTCTTTCTTCGCTTTCTGTCCTGCTTCCGTTTCTTTGAATATCTCGATATTCCATATTCCTTTTTTTTTTTATATTCTTTTGCCTTATTGACTTTTCAGGATATTTTCTAACCCGTCAAGCTATTAATTTTATTAATCATAATTCTTTCCACAGTGTTATACTTTCTTTTCTTTCATTTTCTGCATTGTAATGTTGCTCAGTTTTAATAATCGATCTGTGTTAAACTTCATTCATTTACAAGTTATTTGATTTGTTCATCAAATCAGGCTTATTTTTGTATTTTGTATTTCTTCATCAATCTTCAGTTCTGTGTCTGTTCTGAATATGCTACGCACCAGGGACTAGTGTAGCTCTTTCAGGCTCTTCTTGACAACATCCCGCCGGGAACTGAAATCACGGACAGATTACCGAGAGGTCTGGTGAAATCGGCAGCTCGTGGCTCTTTGGCTGCCAGGTTATTCCCTGCCATTCCGACATATTCAGATTTCCCCCTCATCATCTTATTATTATTATTATTATTATTATTATTATTATTATTATTATTATTTGAAGTTGAACTTTATTCATATGGAACAAGCCACAAGGCCCTTTCCTTGCAATTCAAGCTTCTTAAGAATGCAGCGTCCATTTGAAGGAAGCATCAGAAGGTAGTAGTAATACAGGAAGAATAGATCGGTAATTAGAAAGGAAAACATAAATCAACAAATTAATCAATAAAAAACTTGAAAATGTAAGGAAATGATCACGATACAAGGATAATTGTTTTAGGTCAGTAATGCCTTGCATCATCTCTTGAACTTTTGAGGTTCCAGTTGCACAACATCCTCAGGAGACTGTTCCACAGTCCATAAGTGAGAGGAATAAAGACTTAAGGAACTGAGAAGTTCTACAACGAGGTACATCAGCAAATCTGGTCCCCTTGGCAGGGAAATACGGTCAGTGATTGATTGTGAATATGAAAGATCTCTGTTAAATACAGCCTACGAAAAACTGGCAAACAGAGACTACCCACCGATGGTCAGGTAGACACAAATAGACTGACAACAATTTATTACAGACGTCTGCATTTCCACCTACTGTATAACTGTCTTGTTTCCATCGTCTGCTGGAGAATTTGCAAACGTGACGTGAAACTAGTAGTCGCATATCAAACGAAACAATATAATTAATGAATCCTATTCGATGTGTAACGTGCAATGACTTTCAAGACAAGTTATCTGAGATGGGTTGAAAGCAGTAACAGATACATTATGTTTTTCAGACTAAGCACAGAGCAAAGTTGGTCGTAATTATCAAAGCAAATGCTTGTTTTTTTTTTTTTTTTTGTATTCGGGCACAGGAGTGTCAGAGATAAGCATTTTTGATGAGCAGGTGACAGAGATATAGTTTTGCAAAGTTTTTCTAAGTGAGGGTGGGGAAAAGGGCAGTGGATATCTTCAATTAAGAGGCAAAATAAATGGCTGTTTTGAAAATTGTTATAGTTGGGAAAGAACTCTGATGGTGAGACCATAATCAATCTACCTGCCTGTAAATAAAAAAAAAAAAAACTCACAAGACTAACGATTTGTCAAAATTAGCATGTAAGGCCGGAAGTTTTCTTAACAAAATACCCTTAAGGTAGCAAAGATAGTTGCTTTAAAAACATAAAAAAATATACTTCTGATCATTATTATCTGGTTAATTTGAAGCTGATAAGTGAAGACAATACGTAAAGAGAATTTAGGTCAAGAACAAAATGTCAAAGGAGCCCATGAGATAAGGAGGCCAAAGTTTAATATAATCAAGCCGAGAGAGAATATGAGGCTTGAATGAGAGATTAGTGAAGAAGCTGGAGAATGACAATAGGATCTCGGAATATCAGTGAGGCTTAAAAGAGGTACGGGCAAAAAATGCAAAGAGGATAATTTAGGAATTATGGGAAAAGGGTGTAAAGGAGGGGATGGTGGCCGATTGGAAGTGGAGAAAACCAAATACAAAAGAAATCCAAGAGAACATCCAAAACAAAATTAGATGAGCAGAGAAACTTTTTCATAAAAACTGATTTGGCAAAACAAAGCTGAAGTTCAAGAGTAAGCTGCGGATAGAGGCCGTGGGAGGTTTAGTTTCAAAAACAATAGAAATTCAAATGTATAAAAATTTCAAGAAAAATACTGTCTATATTGTGACCACAGGCATTGTAAAATGGAAGACATACTTCATAGCTAAAATCTGTAGCTCTAACTAGATTGTCAATAATACATTCAGTTCTAGTGGTAAGAGTTCTTTTGGTAAACGGATAATGCATTTATTTTTGTTGTAGGGTCAATGTGACAAATAATTCTAAGTAGAAATTAGAACGTCTACGAGAAGAAAAATTAGAGTATGAGGCACGACCAAAACTGAATAATCTCTGTCAAAGGATGACTCATAAAGATAAGGTCTGTATTACAAATGATGAGAATCTTCTGTGATATCGTATGCCCTTCATGATTAAGTTATGCTCTTTGTCATGGCGATGGAACATTGATAAAATACAAGACTATAAAATAATCAATTCGGAATGATGGCAATTGACAACCAACTATTACTATTTTTACCAGTAGAACTGTGAATATATTGTTCTCCCTTAGAAGTAAGTAATTACTAAATCAGCAATATTTCAATTGTAATATCATTCAAACGCCTGACGCTATTCATCAGAAATCTTGGATGCAAAACAATCATATGAATTACCTAGGGGACAAAAAATTTAATTATTCTCATGCATGATTGCTTGGGATATAAAATGATCACTTGACTCTCAGTAATTATAGTTATGGGGAAAAATAATGAGATTTTCGGCAGTGTAAATGAGGAAATCTTATAATCAATGAAAAAATTATGAATAACTCCTTATGCTTGTTTTGTTCTGGTATATATATTTTTGCTGTCCTTTTGGATTCGTAGCGAGGGATCTAGGCGGTATTCTCACTGCCACTGGCATTATTTAAATTGATGAAACTTTGAGAGATGAAAAGATGCCATATACCATATATATATATATATATATATATATATATATATATATATATATATATATTATATATATACTTATATATATATATATATCATATATATATATATATACGTATATATATATATATATATATATATATATATATATATATATATATATATATATATATATATATATATAACATATATATAAATACAATATATATATATATATATATATATATATATATATATATTTATATATATATATATATATATATATATATATATATAAATATATATATATGGCATCTTTGTTTCATTTCTCAGTTTCATCAATTTAAACAATGGAATCAAAACATAATAACACCTAATCCTAACTAAATCAAAATCAATTTAATAATATATATATCAAAACAAGACAAGCATAAGGAGTTATTCATAATTTTTTCGTCATTTATAAGATTTCCTCATTTACTGCCGAAAATCTTATTATTTTTCCCCATAAATATAATTACTGAGAGTCATAGTATATATATACAGTATATGTATATATCTAGCTGACCAACCCAGTGCTTGTTGAAAACTCTGAACGACAACCGATAATTTCTCTCTCTCTCTCTCTCTCTCTCTCTCTCTCTCTCTCTCTCTCTCTCTCTCTCTCTCTCTCTCCCTCCCCCGCCTCTCTCTTCCTCTCCCTCTCTCTCTCTCTCTCTCCTCTCTCTCTCTCTCTCTCTCTCTCTCTCCTCTCTCTCTCTCTCATTTTTGGTATCATAGAATTCAAAACCCTTTGGCCCAGGTATTCAATATCAGGTTTACCTGTAATTTCTTCTGTCAGTTCACCGAAACTGACATGAAAACTTTTGTGTAGACGACAGTTTGAGGGCTTAGCCGGCCACTCACCAGAGTGGTTGAACTAATGGCAATACCTAAACTTCTTCCAACCGACTGACAGGCAGTTGCATACGTGGACGGGTAAGCAAAGATTTCGTGCCAGTTTGTCACTGAATTTCACCTGGGAAGGATCTCAGCCACTTTAACCAGAATAGGAATAAATTATGTATAGGCCTGATTCATTTCACTGTTAGACCCTTTAACGCTTTTTGTAAGCTGTTATAAGTCCAAATCGTATAATAAAAATTGGAAACAACAATTCCATGTGATACAGACAATTTGGTATAGCCCTAGGCCAATGCCCCGACTTTTTATGATAGCTTTTATTATAATGAAAGGAAACTTCACTGTTCAATTCATTAAAAACTGAACCAACCACAAGTTCTATTTTAAAGTAATTCATTAATATTGTATGAGAATATAAGTCTTTTTTAATATGAAACATTTAGAATATACTCTGTTATGACTGTTTGCTTCTTTCCGATTCTTAAGTGAATTGCCGCAGCAGTTAGTCTTCCACCTCCTCATAAGTAAATTTAAAAAGATTGATAAAACATCTTCCATTACGCCAAACTTCAACTTATGATACTTATACTTTATATTGGTTTTAGGGACGTTTTTAACATAACAACTCAACAACTTTACAATGACGACAAATTCATTAACGTAGCATTAAGTATAAGGTTACACGGAGCAATAGAAAAAAAAATCTATTTCAACACACCTTTGGTGATGACATAAACAGGAATTATAAACAAAAGTTTTCACTTCGCGAAGGAATGTAAGGCAAACGGTTATTTATTGTTTTGAATAAATACATGTTAATAAAAGACAGAAATAAATATATACCATTCTAATAAATAACCATAAACAATCAGTTCATTTTCCTAAATGACGGGAATACTTTTCTTACTGTATATATATGATTACACCAGCAAAAGGTGCGACTTGACAGGTAGTCCAGTCTTGCTGTTCAAGCGTTGCTGTAGTTGCCAGGTGTCACTACGTGTAAGTGACAGACTTAAATTTAGACATAAGCTTTTAGTCTATGTTTACACTTAAATCTTGTTAGATATTAAATATAAATAGGATTTGCAGAAGGAGGGTGGATGAGAGAGAGAGAGAGAGAGAGAGAGACTCACTGCAGGTGTCCATTTCCACCCAGCCTTAGTTACTGACAAATCGCCCATAAATTAATATTATTCCACTCCTCATTTAAACCGACTTCAGTAACTGAATACGTCATCGCAACGTCACGAAGCAGTCTCTATAACGTTCGAAGGTAAAAATAAAGTAGAAACGAACGAATTAATAAGAAGTTCGCATTTGAAAACAAAAAATCTTTCTACATCTTGCGTAGCATTGGACAAGCAGAAGTTCAGCAACGTGTTGTTCTAATGCGTAAGGGAACAAATCAATTGTGTTTATCGTACTTTCAAATTTACTGATTTCAGAACAAATAATTTGAATTCTAACCTTTCTGGGGTAACATAGAGGCCATGTGCCAAATTGTGTCTGCGTCTGTCAAACTATTCTATAATGGACAAACTTACAAACATAACTTTTATAATATATATATATATATATATATATATATATATATATATATATATATATATATATATATATATATATATATATATATATATATATATATATATAATATATATAGTGTTTAAGAATACATGTTCATTTGAAGGAAGTAACAGCAGGTAGTAGCAATACAGAAAGAAGAGATTGGTTATTAGAAAGGAAAAAAATAAGTAAATATTAATAAATAAATAGATGAAAATGCAAGGAAATCATTACAATATAAGGATAATTGTTTTAGGGCAGCAATGCTTTGCATCTTCGCTTGAACTTTTGAGGTTCCAGTTGCACAACATCCTCAGGGAGACAGTTCCACAGTCCAACGGTGTGAGGAATAAAAGACTTCTGGAACTGAGAAGTTCGACAACGAGGTACATCAGCAAATCTGGTCCCCCTTGACAAGAAAATACGATCAGGGACTGATTGTGAATTTGAAATATCTCTGTTAAAATACAGCTTATGAAAAACTGACAAATAAGATACATTATGCATTTTCAGACTAAGCACAGAGCAAAGGGGTCGTTAGTATCGAAGCAAATGCTTGAATTTTTTTTATTCAGGTCTCAGGAGTGTCAGAGATAAGTATTTTTGATGAGCAGGTGACAGAGACATAGTTTTGCACAGTTGTTTAAGTGAGCATGGGAGAAAAGTAACATGTGGATATCTTCAATTAAGGGCAAAATAAATAGCTGTTTCGAAAATTGTTATAGTTGGGAAAGGGGAACTCTGATGGTGAGACCATAATCAATCACCTGCCTGTAAATAAGAGAAAAAAAAAACAAGACTAACGATTTGTCAAAAATTGGCATGTAAGGCTGGAAGTTTTTTAAACTAATACCCTACAAGGTAACAATAGATAGTTGCTTTAAAAACATAAAAAAAATTATTTCTGAGTAATATTATCTGGTGAATTTGAAGCCGAAGTAAAGACAATCCGTAAAGAGAATTTAGGTAAAGAACAAAATGTCAAAGGGGCCCAAGAAGTAAGGAGGCCAAAACTTTAATATGATCAGAGGCCGAGAGAGAATATGAGATGTGAATGAGGAGATTAGTGAAGAGAGGCGAGAGAATGAGAATATGATCTCGGAGGATCAGATGAGGCTTAAAGAAGAAAGGACAGAAAAAGCAAGAGGACAATTTAGGAATTATGGGAAAGGGTGTAAAGGAGAGGATGGTGGCCGATTGGAAATGGAGACAAAATCGACTACAAAAGAAATAAAAGAGAACATCCAAGACAAAATTAGATGAACAGAGGAAAATTTTTCATAAGACTGATTCGGCAAAACAAAGCAGAAATTCAAGAGAACTACTGATAGAGGCCGTGGGGAGTTTAATTTGCGAAAACGATGGAGAATTCAGATGTATCAGAATTTCAAGAAAAATACAAAGTCTACAGTATATTGTGACTGTAGGGATTGTAAATGGAAGACATGCTTCATAGCTAAAATTTGTAGCTCCTAACTAGATTGTCAGTAATACATTCAGTTCTAGTGGTAAGAGTTCTTTTGGTAAACGGATAATGCATTTATTTTGTTGTAGGGTCAATGTGACAAATAATTCTAAGTAGATATTAGAACGTCTACGAGAAAAAAAAATTAAGAAAATAATGCAGGACTAAAACTGAATAATCTCTGCCAAAAGATGACTCATAAAGTTCAGGTCTGTATTGCAAATGATGAGAATCTTCTGTGATATCGTATGCCCTTCATGATTAAGTTATGCTCTTTGTCATGGCGATGGAACATTGATAAAATACAAGACTATAAAATAATCAACTCGGAATGATGCCAATTGACAACCAAATATTGCTACTGTCTGGTTACCAGTAGAACGGTAAATACATTGTTCTCCCTTAGGGTAAGTAACTACTCATGGCAATATTCCAAATGCAATATTCTTCAAACGCCTGACGCTATTCATCAGAAATCTTGGATGCGAAGCAATCATCTGAATTTCTTAGGGGACAAAAAATTGAATTAATCACATGCACGACTGCTTGGGTTATAAACTGATCACTTTGACTCTCAGTAATTATATTTATGGGGAAAAATAATAAGATTTTCGGCAGTGTAAATGAAGAAATCCTATAAATGATGAAAAAATTATGAATAACTCCTTATGCTTGTTTTGTTTTGTATATATATTTTGCCGTCCTTTTGGATTAAAGGTGTGAGGGATCTAGGTGGTATTCTCCACGCTCTCACTGCCATTATTTAAATTGATGAAACTTTGAGAAACGAAAGATGCCATATATGTGCACAATTTTTTGCATAGGGCCGGTAGAA
>NC_089793.1:55972459-55974959 GCF_040412425.1 Macrobrachium rosenbergii
TGTTCTTGCACATCAAAGAGTTCAAATTAAAAGATGATTTGGGAATATGTTTCAGAACGTATAATGCAAAGTCTGTTCGGCGGATTTCTTGTTTTTAGGGAATTTAATGTTCTTTCCAGAAAATATTTACAGTTCGGTTATGTTAGAAATACACTGAGTATATACAAATAAGAACTATATAATAACTGACAGCATGCATTGTAAAGGAAACAAACACTATGCAGGTCTTAGAAGGACTTATAGTAATGGTTTGTCGAGAGCCTCAACAAAGTCTGTAAGAAAAGCAGGAAATTAATGTTGCTGCTAGAATAGAATATTCTCAGAGAAAAGCAATCATAATAAATATTTGGTAGAAGAGGCAATATTTAATTTCAAACAAAAAATAAGTTATATCATCTGGGTCTTCATTACAAAACAAATTGTATCACTCTTAAATACGTTTCTGTTATCAGGCTCTTAAGATGGCGGTGACGGTTATATATTATACTATGTAGAATGCAGGGAAGGTGAAATGACACTCGCGTTGGAAGAGTGGCTCGTTGTTATACGATGACTGAGGAATATTGGTGAGAGTAAATCACAATACAAAACTGATGCAAAATTAAATTTCACCTTCTTTGTCAATAACAAGAAGGCTAAAAAGACATTAGATAAATACTGAATTTGTCGGTGTCTGGAACCAGATTTCTAATCATGAAAGTTTAAAACTCTTTTTCTTAACATTTGCTTTTGCAACAATTTTATGCTGAGGAAAGTCTTCAGCTTATGTGGGTGCCAAAGCATATTTTATGAAATGGACTAATGTTTTTTTCTTTCGAGTAAGTTCCCTCTAGAACCGTTTTTATGTTGCAGTTTGGAGAATAGATAGAATTTCTCATTTTCTGTGATTTCAAGGACAATTGAGGTAATATCTGTAATGTCATGCAGATGCTGAGTTTTGAAGTAATAATTGTTTAGTGAGATGTAAGTGAAATTTTGTTATGTATGTTCACAAGCATGTCAACATTTCCAGGCTGGATGGATTGACCAGGATCACACAATGTCTGCTTTTGTGAGTTTGTATAATATATACAACATTTTCGAGAGCTGGATGAGACTATACCTAGTTTAATAACCACAGAGAGAGAGAGAGAGAGAGAGAGAGAGAGAGAGAGAGAGAGAGAGAGAGAGAGAGAGAGAGAGCAAATCTTACGTCCGCAGTCATTTCACGCAGATAAAAGTAAAAATACAGTGTTCAAGTCCAGCTGAATTTATTGTTTCAATTCAAGAGAGGAGCCGTCCCAAGGGCAAAAACCCTGACAGACCACTCCCAAGAAATACGATCAGTCGGAGTTTACGGAAGTTGTTATAAAGTGTTGTGAAAAACTTTTATACTTTTACATTTCCTTCGTGTTCTATAGTGGAATAATGACTTTGCTAGCCTCAAGATTCTCACCCTCTTTGCTAACCCCTCAGTTTACTCCTACAAGGTTACTTATTTTACCGATTAGATCAGCTGAGATTTAGTGGAATTTAAATACTGCGGCTGCACCCTTATTGACTTATGAAGTATATGTATATATATATATATATATATATATATATATATATATATATATATATATATATATACATATACATACACACACACACACACACACACACACACACACACACACACACATATATATATATATATATATATATATATATATATATATATATATATATATATATATATATATATATATATATATATATATATATATATATACATATACATACACACACACACACACACATATATATACATATATATATATATATATATATATATATATATATATATATATATATATATATATATATACTTCGTAAGTCAGTGAGGGTGCAACCCTACATTAAAATTCCACCAAATCTCAGCTGACTTAATCGGTAAAATAAGAACCTTGTCGGAGGTAAACTGAGGGGTTAGCAAACAGGGTGAGAATTTTTATCACTTACACAATTGTTCTGTGCATGAATACAATTAGCAACAGGGCCTCATTTAAACTGGATGGTGTCTAACGGAGATATTTATTCAAGAAAGGATACAAGCTTTCTAGGATTAACAGTCCTCATCATCTGGTATCCACAGGATGACCGGACACGTGGTCCAGGTGTATTTATATGCGAATGGGGGAGGGAATGGAATCTCTTGTTGTTCCAATTCCGTGTGCTGACTTTCTTCAATCCTTTAATTATCCTTCTTTTCCTGTGTAGCCCCGCCCTTGTGACCTTGGCCTTTCTCTGTCTGCGGCATCTTCCAGGTGTGCTTGTCCATGTGGCCTCTCGTGTTTTCGCGTGTCCTCTTTCGCATTATTGTGAATATGATTTTTCTGTATTGGCTGTCCTCAAAACCGCTTCCAGTGTTGCCTGCCATTACATTGTTTGCACATGTTATTAATGCATTTTCTACAATCAGCCTGGCCGTTTTGTTTGTGTTCTTGTCTAGAAAGTTCATATTCTCCAAATCTATTTT
>NC_089793.1:55979959-56019959 GCF_040412425.1 Macrobrachium rosenbergii
TTAAAAATATTTGTTTTGTTTAGAGTTTTGTTTTCTTTTTAGGCTCATAGTGGTGGACAAAGTGACATCTAACATCTCTTAAAGTACTAGGAAATGTTGAGAAATCAAGATTATATAAAGTAATAGGAAGTCACAAAAATGTTAAGAACTAAAGCAGATAAAAATGATCTTAACCTGTTCTTGTATGTTGGAAAACTAATTGATTAGACTCCCATTGAACGATCGATTATATCTTATCTGAAAGTAAGAGACGTCTCACCTTGATATTACCTTTCGATTACAATTACAGCCTCCCTAAGCTTCGGGGTAAACTATTTGCGTATGCAAGTCCATTGTCCGGATCGATTTCCACCCAGCTATAACAGAGAGAGAGAGAGAGAGAGAGAGAGAGAGAGAGAGAGAGAGAGAGAGAGAGAGAGAGAGAGAGAGAGAGAGCCTTCTTGTGTCGATATTATCTCTCAATAAACCTTCATTCCTTTGTGTTCTTGTTTTCGTGACCGTCATTATTGCAGGGTGAACTGATAACGTAGGTAAACATCAGCCTCCCGTTTGATGATTTCGAAATTGAAATTTAGAAAAAATCCTGAAGAATTTTCCACAAATTTCAAAGTACATTAATCAAAAGCAACTAACTGATACTGCATCTTTGTTGTAGATCTTCGAGCAAGAACGCTAGAGAAGGTCCTGCATGCTGGATGACGCCTCTTAGGGCAGAAAGTATTTTTCATATTTACGGGGAAACTGAAAAGAAAGATGCAGAAGATAAACTATTCACTTTTAACAAAGACTAAACTTTATGTTTTCTCTCTAATTTTATCTATCTCGAAGGCTATAATTGTTTCTCTAAAGCTATAAGGCCCGACAGCAATTAATTGCTTGAAAAATTCGTAAAATAGGGGTCGACCCACTTACTGCAACGCCTTATCAGTCAGCTGACAGCCTATATGAATGAAGGTTCTTGCGACCCGGAAAAAAGGTCAGCAGCAAAGATTTCAACAACTACGCGGAAGTTTAATATCTACAACTACAAAATGAGGCATAATACTGAAGATTCTTTCACGAAACTGTTTCTCGAATGTATTATTTGTTGCACCATTAAAAAAATCGGGATTTTTGTTTTTCAGTCAGAGAAATTTCGAATTCCAATTTGATTATAATTTTTACTTAGTAAAAGCAAATTTTCATAAATATGCAGAATAAAGAAAATGTCGAATGTCCACAGGGATAAATGCATTCCAAGTTGACAGCATAAGCCAACTTCTCGTTTATTAAACTATGACAATAGCAGAAGATCATCTCCAGAGGATTTCAAGGTGCTAATTGCCACCAGGACAGCCAGAAGTCCCTCGTTTTGCAGTGCACAAAGCAGGATGGAAATTAGCTAAAAATTTTTATCTCAAATACAAATTTGCAGTGAAAATTGTTAATATCTAAATCACGTTCCTTGCTTCTTGTTAAAGACCATATCCACTTGTAAATTTTGTTTTCTTTTCTCTCTCTCTCTCTCTCTCTCTCTCTCTCTCTCTCTCTCTCTCTCTCTCTCTCTCTCTCTCTCTCTCTCTCTCTGTCGTCTCAATAACATTACTTTGTGTCAACTGGCTCATGCTCCTGTTCTTAAACATCCCGAGTTAATTCTTGTTCTTCTCTCCCGAACGATCGTCATTTTCTTTTAATTTCACTGTTTGCTGACAGACTTTTTCCCCTGTCTCCTTATAATGATCATCTTCCTTCTGTGTTTTTGATCTCTAAGGGTTGAGAAATTAGGTTAATATTTGTTATTCCTGTAAAGGTCATCGTCTTTTCTGTTTGGGCTTCGCATAACTCGTGCATTTCGTAGTTTGCGTCTCTCTCTCTCTCTCTCTCTCTCTCTCTCTCTCTCTCTCTCTCTCTCCATATATATCTATCTGCTTCTTTTCATTCCCATTCGCATTTCCCACTTTTAACGGAAAAATTATAATAAATTTAACGTTAAAAGACGTTAGATTGGACTAATCTAATTTTGCATTGTCCGCGCAAAAGAGAAAGAATTCTTATTGTAACTTGGAGATGGAAAGGTGTCAAGGGAAAAAGATGAGTAAAAAATGCCTTTCTTGTTTATACTTTTCTCAAGTCTTTTGTTTATCTTATAGGTTTTCTCCGGTTATTTTGATTCTACAAATCAACTGTTTTTGAAAGTGATTTCTTCTGTCACAGATTTATATTTGAAATACCAAAATACCATCACGTCTGAGAGCCTGAAGATCATAGGATTATTAATATCATAATTTGTATCTATTTGTCAACCTTGATAATTGGTCATCTTGATGATGTCAGCGCGATTATGCATTTTCCTCATTAACGTTGTTGGCAAGAGATGTTTTAATCTAATAACAAAGTTGACAAACCCATTGAATGAATTCGGGCCTCAAATAAATTAAATTTTATATAAACCTGTCACTATTTCTAATATTTGTAACTGACAGTAGAGATTCAAACTACAAGAGCAAATTTTTTTCTCTTTATCTTCAGTATCAGGAAACAGCAATTTCTTCTTCAAGAGATTAGCATGACCTTTGTGTAAACACACACACACATATATATATATATGTATATATATATATATATATATATATATATATATATATATATATATATATATATAACTCTATTATTATTATTATTGTGTCTCAATGTGCGCGTGTGTGTGTGGTGTGTGTGTGTACATATTTAAGAATGTATATGTATGTGTGTATATATATATATATATATATATATATATATATATATATATATATATATATATATATATATATATATATATATATATATATGTGTGTGTGTGTATTATTATTATTATTGTGTGTGTGTGTATATATATTTATATCCTCAAACTTTTCAGATACATTAGCACCATAAGTCTTTGATCTCTCCTCTCCGTTAGTGTGTCGGCTAAGATATCGTCAGTATATTTTCTCTGGATTTTGTCGTTTTCTGTTAAATTCATCGTCTAACAACATTTCATTTACCAATTATTACAGAATGCTGTAAATAAGAGGACGCTTAGGACCTCCAATGCCATGGGATGCTAAATGAAAATGGCAATTTAATTCTAAATTGTAGCAACTGATAAATAAAATATCACAGATTATTACGTATGGAACATTATTACGGTTAACGTAAAGCATCTTATGCTGCTCTCTCTCTCTCTCTCTCTCTCTCTCTCTCTCTCTCTCTCTCTCTCTTTTCTGCCTGACTGTCTTTCTCTCTCTCTCTCTCTCTCTCTCTCTCTCTTTTCTGCCTGTCTGTCTTTCTCTCTCTCTCTACCACTGATATGAAATTTTTTTTGGAACAGAACTAGAAATAGTGAATAGAGTTTGGAATGCCTGATTTTAGGGATCGTACATGTTAACTGGTGATAAAGAAGAGAAACTAAATATACTGATGAAAACGGCTGCAAAATATTGTAAGTTGATAAAGCTGAGAGGTAATGTCAGGACCTTTAATCCAGTGAGACTGTTTGGGAGCTAACATCATGGATGGTGGAAGGATGGAAGTAGCCAAATATTTAGGAGGTTAGAGGGAGAAAAAAGGGGACGAAGCGACCAGGTGGCGCAGTGGTTGTAGCAGAAGCTCTGCGCAAATTCAGGTGACAGAGGGAGAGCATGTAAATGTTCAGTTATTGTGAAGCCATGTAGGAAGGGACTGTGGAAGCGGAACGTCGACACTGGAAGCAAATGAAGATGAAATGTGGCCACTATTATGTGAGTGATAAAAATTGAATTTGGGAGATATATAGATATAAAAAGAATCCGAAAAATAAAACAATACAGAGCTGGCATGGGGCCGGGGGTAGAAGTGGTGGAACACGTGGTGGGAAGTGGGGCGATAGACGTAGAAGGGTTGACGAGATGTTGATTAACATTTTTTTTTAACGTAAGTGGTGTGACAAAAAGATACAGAGGTCTTAGGCTTAGTGTATTTGTCTTTGTTTCATTGGTTAAATGATGAAGTGGCTGCTGTTGGCACGATATTTGCATCATTTCTTTCCAAAACGGAGTTTCTACAGAGAAAAATAGAGAACTAAGGATGCTGTTACACCCACATTTAATTTGTTTAGTCGTGGAAAGGTCCTTCATAAAAATGTCAGTAATCAAAATTGTGGTTAAATTTCGGCATCACTACGATGAAGTTCATTGTTATATTAGTTATTATCATAATTTCTTATTTGGTGATCTCACTTTTTCTTCAGATCTTCGTGATAAGCACAAAATTAAATATAACAGTATCCCTGCAGGCAAAAAAAGTAAAAAATAAGTTGCAAACATGGATTCAAATAAATCGCAAATATGAATGTTCAAACAAATTCTTATTTTCTTAATAAAATGTCATCTCAAAGGTTTCAAATATTCATTCATAGTGGTGGATTAAATGATATATGTAAACATGTCTTGTTAATTTTTTTAAAGTAACTCTGAATTGAAGTTCTTTGTGCCATTCAGCTACGTAAGGGTATTTTCTGAGCTGAAAAGAATATCAGGGACTGATCAGAAATGGCCTCAAGAAATTCTGGGAATAGAAAAAGTGGCAATTGCATAAGGTGACTAAGACAGATTTTACGAGATTTCTCTCTGAAAAATCCGAATGGTTGTTGCGTTCAGGAGACAGCTGGAGCATTATTTAACATTGTGAAGTTTACAACCATCGACGGTTAGACATAAATCCAGTTACTTAGATTATTATTTATAATGCTCCAGTGTGTAAAAAAAACTGCGGCAAAGGAAGAGGAAATTCAAAAGGATAAACAAATAAAAAACAAAAAACACTAGAAAATTAGAATTATAGGAAAGAGCAGTGTTATAAAGAAGCATTACAGCCGCCGTATGAATCTGGTCTCAAACTACAATCAAAATTTGGGCGGACATCCGGGCAACATGGATAACATTCTCCTCAAAATTCGTTGATTATCCCTGGATCAGTTTGACATAATTTTCATAGTTTGAGTCTCTCTTGATTTATAAATATTTGCTGTATTGAACAGTTTTTCTCAGTTCGATTATTTCCGGCATTTCATTATTTCATTATTCTCGATTTATTTAAAATTTACATTTGTTCCATAAATTAGTTCTCACGGACCCTCACCCACTTCCCTCCTTATCTTGCCTTCAGAAAATTATTTCTTGTGCCTTTTCTAGCGGCAATGTGTACTTTAGCTTAATTCGTAAATACAACAGATACAGCAAAATGATTGCTTCGTTATCCATAGGTACGAATGATATAAATTTGCTGCTTTGGAAAAAAATACATCAAAGTATATTCCTGCATCGTGTTGGGAAAACATCATTCGTAACTTGCGCTCATTCTGGGTTAAATATTCATTGATTTTATGGGCTCGAGATGTTTTACCTTGTCCCTCTTACTAACTCAGGAAAACGAAATTTCTTCAGATGATGTCATTTCGCGAGAAGTAAAATTACCAAAATAAAAATTTCCGTTTATATATACATATATATATATATATATATATATATATATATATATATATATATATATATATATATATATATATATATATATATATGTGTGTGTGTGTGTGTGTGTGTGTGTGTGTGTGTGTGTGTGTGTGTGTGTGTGTGTGTATATATATATATATATATATATATATATATATCTTCAACATATATATATATATATATATATATATATGCTCACTATTGTTTGTTGTTTGTTTGTTAGTAAGCCGAACAAACAAAATTCCAAGCGACATCGCTGGGCATACAGAAATTATTCTGGTGGTCTTGGTCCTCTACGCAATCTTCGATAAACTCATTTCCACTACGGTAGTAGGTATGAAAAATGCATGATTATGGAAGAGAGAGAGAGAGAGAGAGAGAGAGAGAGAGAGAGAAGTTGACCATAAACACAAGCTCATATTACTTGGAGTATCGTTAAACTGCTTTTGAAGGTTTCTGGTTATGCGGATGTTTTGTGATTAGCTATTGTGATATATTTTTGGAGGTGTGCTGATGATCATAACAGTAAGAGGTTAACAGAAATAACGCTGCCTTACAATATTTATTTTAAACGATAACAACAGTAGCACTGTTAAAATGCTAATATTAGTAACCACAGCATTGAGAGGGAAAATATGTCTGTTACTAGAATCTTCCTTTGTTTATTATCAACCCATTTTATGATAATGCGTTAAGTAAATGTCTGTCTAAAGCCAGCGTTCTTGTTTTTACAGTATGACTTCATATTTCGCATGACTGTTATTTTTAGTACATACAAGTGATATGGTATAAGTCGATAATGCAACTTTAGTGGGTGCAGTAAAATCTCCACTTGTGAGAAAAGGTGCCGACCTCAGACTTAATCGTGACATGAAGCGGATTAGTGGAAGGTGCAGGCAGTCGGTGGGGTATGAAGCTGAACTGCAGTAAAACGAAAACACTATTGATTAGTAGTTAGCGTACTGATTTTTCACCCCATCCTCCCCTTCAAGCGGATGGGACCCTACTGCATGAGTCTGAAGCTTTAAATTTTGACTCACATTTTACTTTTGAGAACCATTTAAAGAAAGTTCCAGGAAATGCCGTAAGGAAGTTTGGTATTGTACGTAATGCTTCATATATTTATATCAGCGATAAAATCAGTTTAGGTAATTTATCTTTCCTTTACTAGAATACTGTTCTCCGGTGTGGATGTCTGCTTCTGTCAGAGATTAATCTCTTTTAGATAGAGTGGTCCGTGGTGGAAAGTTTCTGTTTCCTAATATTATTTGTTAGATTGCTTGGACCATCGACGGATGGCCTCTTGTGTGCCACTTTTTCATAATTTGTATTTTAACAGAGACCTTTCACACTCACAATTGATCCCAGATCTTCTTTTCCTGCGACCACTTTTGCTGAACACCAGCTCCAATATGCAATAAATGTGGCTCGCTGTCGAATTCTCAGCTCCAGTGGTCCTTTATTCCACACATCGTTGGATTGAGGAAGTCTTCACGAGAATGTTGTGCAATTGGAACCTCAAATGTTCAAGCAAAGTTGGAAAACATTACTGCCTAGAACACAGTTTTCCTTGAGTTTATACATTGTTGTCTATTCGTTCATGTATTAAATTTTCTTTTCGTTTCTAAACTCATCTTTTTTTATTTCACCAATACCTTCTGTTGCTTCGCTTCAAATGAACATATATTCGTTAGAATGTCTTAATTCCAAGTCAATAACCAGAATGAATAGGGTTCTCTTTGAATAATAATAATAATAATAATAATAATAATAATAATAATAATAATAATAATAATAATAATAATAATAATAATAATAATAATAATAATAATAATAATAATAATGACGAATTTTTCAGCGCAAAGATTTATCACAAATGTTAACATTTCCTTCAAATTACACGATTGGGAACAGTAAGAGTCACATAAGTCGTTTATAACGAATGACATTTCTTCTAACATTTACTTACTACTTAATTGAGAGAATTTGCAGCCAAATTAATCTTTTCTCTATGTTTCGGGGTTGCATGAATGAGTTTTGTTAGGGTGGCAGCATCACTTAGAATGTCAACTGTTTTCTTTCAATTTCAATCAAATCTCCATAATTTTACGGTAGAATTCAGTACAAATATTGTAACCAATACTAAACCTAGACGCACAATATTTGATTTTGATGTATATCATTATCTTTAAAGACAATATAAAAACTGACCAACGATAATGAGTTGAGTACAGAGATGTGCTCTTACGTGTACATTTAGGGGAGAGGCCTTATCTCATGTACCTGGATTATGAGCTTGGAAGATCTTCGAATAAAGTTTGAATGACATCCACGTAGAGCCAGTTCTGGGTCCAACGTGAGAACTGTTGATTGAACAAAGGCTCAAATTCCAACAGCGCTGAATGAGTAATCCGTATCAGATTAATTTCCTCTCAAAGGAGAATCTCGTTTCTGGAATCTCTGAAACTTCCAGATCATCAGTTTGTTTAACATATCCATTGATCTTCCCAGTGTTAAAGGAGATTATTATGAAATGCGATAACGGCAGAGAAAATCAATTTTCAATGAAGTTAATGAAAGTAAACAAATGGTCTAAGCCATAAATTATGTGCACACATACATATATTGTGTATGATAGATATATATATATATATGTATATGTATATATATATATATATATATATATATATATATATATATATATATATATATATATATATATATATATATATATATATATATATATATATATATATATATATATATATATATATATATATATATATATATATATATATATATATGAAAAGTAACTAGAACGTGAGAAACCATTGTATAAAAGCAAGCCCAACGTCCAAACTGATTTATAAATTAAATGTAATATTTTTCATACTGATAACTAACTGAAGAAGGGCGTGAGAAACTCAGCCCTAAATAACTTTCTCTCCATGCTCCCGTTTTTGGTACATCTTTTGACCTTTCCTAAGACCTGGTGACTGCTTGAAATACCTCCTTTCAGATAAAGGCGAATGGAGATGGAAGCCTGCCGAAACCCGCCAGAAAAGGTTGAGTCCCCAATAGAAACTGGAGAACATGGGTTGCCAGAAGTCACCAGGATTTAGAAGGGGTTGGCACATTAAATGGAGATCATGACTGAACCATGATCCCAGCGCCCTCTGAAAAGTGCCAGATGTTAATCACTCTCCAGGAATCCTACCTGGCGCTAGATCCTTTACTTCCTTGCATGCTCATATTAAGCAAAACTCATGGCCCAATCTTGCCTTTTAGTAACTGAAAGCATGACCCACATTAAACTCATCTCTCAATCCCTAGTGCATTTTGACTAGGCTCTCCATTGCTACGTTATAAGGTAACATCCTGATTCAAGGTTCATTCAAATTATCACACAACTTAAATAATTGACTAAATTTAATTTTCTTTTCTGAAGTGCGATTTCTCACCAGGTCCTGACTCAGTTAGCCCAGTGTGACGTTTTAACGTAAGCAGCTCACACCAGAATCGAGTTATCTTGGCACCATATGTGCAACCCTTGGTTCGCCGGCGTCGTTATAATTTCCGTACATAATCACCTGCATCTTCTAATTACAGACGATGTTGCTAGCTGTGGAAACGACTGCGCTTTGTGCCTTTTGCCGCGCATCCACTCTGCCTGAGCCATCGTGCCTCCGATTGCCATGTTGCTAAGTATTCAGACTTTATTTACCACTGTGTTGTTCACTGTATCTATCATTTTATTTCTTTTTAGTAAATTACGCACTTTAATTGTAAATATATTCCATTTAAAATAAACCTAAGTGTTCATCTGCAACAGTTCCTTGTGGAAATACATTTGTAATTATGATAAAGTTCTTGACAAAGAATAATTAATGGAGCTGGAAAATCTGATTAGTTTGTTTAATCCGTAGCTCTGGGTTATTCTCAGTATGAGTCTGTTCTTGATACTCTCCAATCTCTAATGCACTTGCAATGGACTTTTTTCCTTTGACTACATATTGAGGTCATTATACTTATAACATTATGTTTATTTAGCAAATAAAGAACGGTTCTGTATATAACGGATTTTATTTTCATGGATTTTATATCTATGCACACAAGTCTCCCTCTCCTCAGTTCATCCAAGACTCTAGACCTGCCCTCATCCAACATCCTTTGAACTTTCGTAAATCTTCAGCAATCTTTTTTGCTTTACTTATTTTAGTGATTGGGTGTTTTTTTACCCTCGCATATGAAGAACATTCCCTTGTAAATACCCAAACGAGCCTCCATTCTCCTAATTTCTGCGCTGACATTTTCGCTGTCAACATTTTTCTTTCTAATGTCCAATCTCTGCTCCTCTTATGAACTCCTTCATTTATTGTCACATGTCAATATTATTTTTCTTTCTGCGAAATTACCTTTCGGTTAACAGATCACAACTTAAACCGCAATTAAATCATAAGCTCTATCTACGTCAGCGTTTGCCAAATGTAATTATGGAATGTTTCATGAATAGACAGACAGATGAAAAAACACTTTCTGAAACGACTACGTTCTTCCCCATCAGACGATCGGTTCTCCTTTTCATTTTCCAAATAAGAACCTCCTATGCAGCATTAGAAGTGCACTGAATAAGTAATTCCATCAACAACTTCTGGAGCCCTTCCAGCATTTACGCTCTGAATTACCATCTACGTATCTCGAATAATCACTTCCACGGCTGTTTATAAGCTTACGATAATCCACTGAAATCTTGCAGTATTAAATTTTGATTTCTTCTGTCATATATATTACACTGAACAATTTTACAAAATATTCACTCATTTCATACCGGGTTACATTAGCCCTAAACAGAATTTATGTCTTTATAAGTTTTATTCCACTATCCATCTACTGAATACCGTTCCCGTTTGCTTTTGGTTTCCACTAAAAATATTATTTTTCTCCATAAAGTTCTCATATTCATCCCCAGTATTTCATCAGTTTCCACCTGTCTCACTTTCTCCTTCTTTACCATTCTTATTTTGCATCTCTGGAGTTTTATATAATACTAGGTACCGAAAAAAGTCTTAATATGTTCATAGCAACCCTATGTACTAGAAAAATTTAATTGTTTACATATATGGAAGGTCGTCCATTGCACTCGTTTCATTTCAGCTAGTTACTTCTGTAATAATCTCTTCTATGTATTATTCAGCCTAGAAACTGGATCTCTTTTATATTTGCCTGGCGAAGACTGTTACCATGGTCTCATTTCTGGTCAGTTTTGGTCAGCACCATCCTTCCTGTTATTTATTTCACCTACCTTGCATGTTTCTCAGTTCGTATGATTATATCTTTACTTCTTTGTTGGACTTTATTCGAGGCGGACCATTAATATATCTGCAAGTCTGTCTCTCCAGTTGTTCTAATCTCCCGATGCGCAGGTGCAGGCTGCGTGCAGTTGTTTCCTTAAACAGTATCATCACGAATGGAACGCCAGTGGCACCTGTACAACACTCAGTTCCGAATAATTAGCTTAATTTATTGATATTGAAAGAAACGAATTGAATACCACCAACTTAAGGAGACCACCGTTCTTTTGAACTAAAGCTTCAGTTTTTAGTTTTCTGTAAAAGAAAACTATTGAGATGGCTTTGTCTGCACTTTTTCTGTTCACACTATTTCTGTCCGACCTCAGATCTTAAAAACTACTGAGGCTAGAGGGATGCAAACTGGTATGTTGATCATTCACCCTGCAATCATCAAACATACCAAATTGCAGCCCGCTAACCTTAGTAGTTTTTATTTTATTTAAGGTTAAAGTTAGCCATGATCGTGCGTCTGGCAACGCTGTAGGACAGGCCATCACCGGGTCATGGCTGAAGTTTCATGGGCCGTGGCTCATACAGCATTATACGCTGTACAGAAAACTCGATTGCGCCGAAGAAACTTCGGCGCAGTTTTTACTGTTATTTTTCTTGTCTGGTTAAGTTGCACAAACTGTAATTTTATTTATTTATTTATTTTTTTTTAGTGGGACCTCCCTTAAGTATTTAGCATCATAGAATCTTAACATTCATAAGGATGAAAGGAAATAGTCAGGTGTATTTTTACAAGAGGTTTTATGAAGGTGACCTCTCGACCTTCTCTTGCTCTGTTAATCTTCATGACGTCAGCAGTGAATGCAGAGTGACTGGACAGAACTTGTTAGTAAAAGTAAATTGAAGAGAAATGCAAAATGCAATTTATTCTTGTTTTCTAAACATATTTTGATCTTTAGACTTATGTGTATTTATCTGTTCATTCTTTGTTCATCATTTTTTTTTATTATATAGTTTTAAATTTTTTTTTTTTCTTTGTTACCACCTTTTTTGCACATGAGTCTTCTGGGTAGTGGCAGTTCACTTTGGAAATAGAACATGTCGGAGCGGAAACCCATTGCAACTGTATTTTCAGTGTTCAGTCTACTTAATTAGATTCTGTGCTTGCCAATTTAATAATAGTATCAGTTTTGTTCTGCATATGATGAGGTAATCGAATTCAAAAGTTAATGTAAATTCACGCTGCCGTTTGGTATGAAAAATTACAAAAGAGTCATATTTAAACACTAAAGAAAATCGACTGAACATGAAAAAAATTATCATTAATACACTCTTACTTACACTAATCCTTTCCCGTTCCAGATAAAAACATAAATAAATAAACACTCTCTACTCAACATAAGCTTATGTACGCAGAAAAAAAAAACACACACGCACACATATACATACACACACACACACACACACACACACACACATATATATATATATATATATATATATATATATATATATATATATACTTTCTATATATATATATATATATATATATATATATACTATGCTATATTATTGTGTGTATTAAATGTGTGTGTGTGTGTGTGTATATATATATATATATATATATATATATATATATATATATATATATATATATATTTATATTTATATATATATATGTGTGTGTGTGTGTGTGTAATTAATCTTCCCGATAGGGTCGCTTCCTGTGAACGACCAACTGATGACTCCGGAGCAAAATAAATTCAGACAGGCCAATTAATTCAGTTATGTGGGAAATTTTGTTGTTGCATGGGTAGGGAGTCAACAGTAGGTGCCAATAATTGTCAGCAGTTTGTAATCTGCAGAGAAAATGCAAGTTAATTAAACAACGGGAGAACAATACGTAGAGAGAGAGAGAGAGAGAGAGAGAGAGAGAGAGAGAGAGAGAGAGAGAGAGAGAGAGAGAGAGAGATGGTTTTCCTGCCAGACTTTGTATGAAGTATGTTTAGTAATTTCTCTCTCTCTCTCTCTCTCTCTCTCTCTCTCTCTCTCTCTCTCTCTCTCTCTCTCTCTCTTGCTGGCATGACCACCACCACTCGATTGACCCTCAGGCACTTGATGCAGGTTGCTTCATTTTTGCTCGGGAATCCAGCCCGTGACCTCTTGCTTGTCAGAGTAGATATGTCAGTCAGAGGGACATCCGGACAGGCGGCCAGACAAAGTGGCAGCTGCTCAGAGGTCCTTTTCTTGTATGAGTGTTTACTACTAATCGCCGATCAAGTCAGGACTCGATATATCACTGGAGTAATTAGGCAACGTAGAATTACGAGAATCTTCATAAAAGCTTCACGGGAAATAAAATACCAGTTTTATATGGGACTGCGAATGTTTAGTTGTGGCTAACATGCCAGAAAAGATAATGGCGTGTAATATAAAACCTTTATCATTATAAAACGCAAAAACGAACATTTTCTCATTTCCATAATAACTCACGAATCACATGCAGAATGTAGAACTATATTTGTTAGCCAGAGTTTTGCTTCTCTGTAATCTTTGAAAATATTTCGCAAGGAAAGAGGAACGGTATTCCAGCAATCCTGTTTTTGCTGAAATTCATTTCGAAAAATCCATCCAGTTCGAATAAGCGTGTTGTATGATCATGTTACATCCTGCAGACCTTTGTTGAATTAATTGTTAAGCAAAAGAGGGGCAAGAATGGGACGATGATGATGATGAATTTTCGCATCAGCTAAAAGGGATTTCCACCCCAGTCAGAGACAGGTTTAGGAGGCGGGATTTCGGGTGGAGTATTGTATAAAGGAAAGTCTGCGTCAAATATTAATGCGAAATGTTATTAATTATAAATATTACGTAATATAGTAAGGAAGTTTCAGCCTTGGGGGATGCTGTGACTTATTCGCTTAATCACACAACTGATTCATTGTTAATCTCATAAGACTCCCAAAATTTTGTTATTTTTTCCTGTCTATTTATTTCATTTCTAAGCCAGGCGCTAAACACTATGTTCAGCCCTTCCCTTTCCCGGGCGTGGGGAAACATGTGTTATTAATGCCGCACTTGCGAGAGGAGAGTCGACGCAGACGTCCCTGAGATGGGATCGATTGTTTCCCGACGCACCACGGAAGGCGCTGACGTGCAAGTATTACGTCCACTTGGCCTGAAAAGCTGATGCCAGACAGTTTGAGATTAAAAGACAGGCTGTTTTGATGCCAGAGATCCTTAAAATATTCCAGAAGACGTCCCTTTCAGTTTCTACTGGGATTTCAGGGATGTTGAGGAGAGATGCAAAATGCCTCATTACTTGAGTTACATCATATGTATGAGTGCAATGGTATATGAATAAGCGTTTGCTCGGGCGTATGGTGCGTGCTTCGGTTAACAATACATACATACATACACACACACACACACACATATAAATATATATATATATATATATATATATATATATATATATATATATATATATATATACTATATATATACTATACTGCCTATATATATATATATATATATATATATATATATATATATACATATATATATATATATATATATACATATATATATATATATATATATATATATACAAATATATATATATATATATATATATATATATATATATATATATATATATATATATATATATATATATATATATATATATATATATATATATATATATATATATATACATATATATATATATATATATATATATATATATATATATATATATATATATATATATATATATATATATATATATATATAACTATATATATATATATATATATATATATATATATATATATATATATATAACATATATATATATATATATATATACTATATATATAACTATATATATATATATATTTATATATATATATATATATATATATATATATATATATATATATATATATATATATATATATATATATATATATATATATATATATATATATATATATATATATATATATATATATATATATACATACATATATGCATACATATACAGATTTCTAACTCACATCAGGATCAACCCAGGGCTTTCAATCGAAAGGCTAGGGCACTACCAACTGAACCATGCGAGTTATAAAAGGAGTTGGGACCTAAGTACCCCTCTACCTTATATTCTTCTTATTGCCTTTAATGCTTACCTTTCTTTTTATTTTCATACTCAGCCCCAGATGACTGTCCTGTGTTCAACCATTCTGCTCAGCTTCCCATCGGTATTTTGGATCACCGATAAAGGCCTCGGTAAATATCATCAACCTAATAACCCGATACTGGAATTACTGCTCTTTTAGACTATTTTATCACCTATAGCATTAACTGCATCTGATTTGCCAATTTCTTTGTATGAAACGCTAAATTTTACTCCAACGTTCAGCATCGGCCTCTGACGGTGTTGTTGCTCTGGTTGAGTTAATCCCCTAGTGGAGTTACCAAGGTCCTAATTAGAGGCGAGCATTCTCGCGTCCAGTAACTTGTAAAAAGTTAAATTGATGCCATGGTTTGCGCGACTTCCCCTCCCCCCTTTTTTTATGCATTTCTTGAAGCAAACAGTGTTTTCATCCTTTGAGATTTCGATGAAGTTTGAGTAATTTGTTTTTCACTCTTATTATTGTATGTGAAGTGGTTGTTTTTTTCTTCAGAAAAGCTCTCAAGAACTGGAAAGGATCTATTTGAAACCTGTAAAATCTATGCTAGATTACCACTTTGGGGATTTTAATGAAGTTTTAATAATCTGTTGCTCCCAAAATCACCTTCCCGATTGTAAAGTCTCCAGGATTTCCGAGAATTCAGTTGTTCTCATACTGTTATGCACATAATTATTTGTGTACTGATACTATGTCATTCATTATTTGGGTAATGATTAATTGCACGTCTTTGTTTAACAATGAAGTGCTAAATGCCGATGCCACAAAGTCTCAGATTTTCAATCTGTTACCTGTGAGTAAGTATATCGGGCGTATGGTGCTACATGTGATTCCGAAATATTTCAGGGCATAGAAAACGCTGACGTATGAATCGTGAAATAAAATGCTTTTGCACAATTGTTTGTCTTTTGATAGTGTATCAGACTATAAATTAAATCGAGGCTGATTTTTGTGATGTATATTTTGAAGATTATTATTTAGAGAAGGAAAAAAATCATTTTTTTTTCTGCATGACAGTTGAATATTTGTATGACCGAGAGAACGATGGTCATGGACAAACTCCAAAGTTAGTCTGGGGTGACGGCGAAGGCTGTTGAACGGTCTGGTGGACATTTGCTCCCTGATGAGTTCCTTGTCTGTTTGTCTCACCTTTGCTTTCACTTTTGCCTACTTTTCTCGCTCACCAGAACCTCTAGTTTTGTTCTTCTTCATTCTAAAAAGTGTTCCCAATTCCAAAAAGTGTTGCTCTGAAGAAATGGCTTAAATAGATTATTTTATTATTATTGTTATTTAGAGTAGAAGAATCGTTATGGAAAAGTTGTAACATTATCAAAATCAGATTTTTTGTACAAAGAATTTCTAAAGGTAAAAATAGATGGTTTATGTAAACAGTTGAATAAGTTTATCTCTGAGCTCTGTTATCCACAGTGAATCTGAAGTAAAAGCAACGACAATCTAGAAAAGGGAATTTAGTTCAAAGACAATATCTCAAAACAATATGTGAAGCGGAGAGAGGGAATATGATATGTGGATGCAGAGGTAGAGTGATATGAAACAAGGAGAATCAGAGAATCTGAATCAGGTGAAGGGCTTCAGAGGAAGGACGGAAGAGTGCAGGAGGATGTATGAGGAATTATTGAGGAAGGTGTGAGAGAATTGGATGATGACGAATGGAAATGAAGAGAGAAAGTTGAAGCTAAAAGAAAACAAAAAAGACATCAAAAATAAAAAAGTACAGAGAGCAGTGGAAATAGTTTCGTAGGGTTTTTACAAAAATACTAAGATAAATGACTTGTGTTTAACTTGCTTCCAAAAAATAAAAGTAAAAGAAGGCACGCCAAGACAGCAGATTTAATATTGAGAAGGAATTTTGGATGTTACCGACAATAATGGAACTCTCTTTCTCTCTTTTATATATATATATATATATATATATATATATATATATATATATATATATATATATATATATATATATATATATATATATATATATATATATATATATATATATATATATATATAATATATATATATATATATATATATATATATATATATATATATATATATATATATATATATATATATATATATATATATATATATATATATATATATATATATATATATATATATATATATATATATATATATATATATATATATATATACCTATATATAATATATATATATATATATTTACACAGGTAGACCACTATGATTCAGGCCTCTGTAACACGGTTTTCATAATAACTTTTATCTATGCATTTCATAAATATAGCAACATTCAGAATACACATTATATCTACACAAATTTTGACTGTATTCTGCATTACGTGGAGTTGAGATAAATTTGGTGTTTATAATGTAAAAGTGACTTTTTGAAAGACAGGCCTTTACTCAGAAAGGTTTCGAACGCTCGTGCATTACTTATGACAGCATTTCTTCCCTCTTTCTCAGTGGATGAGTTGGCTATACATGTGAAGGCTAGACACTCTGGCAACAATGACAAGAATTTAAATACAAGCAAAGCAGTACACCTTTATGAGCTTTGAAACCTCTCCACTGATAAGTGTCATAATGAACAAACCAACAAAATATGTTAATAAATACAAAAACACTTCGATTATTAGTCTAACTCCCAAAATAAGTTTCCTAAGAAATTACACTCTACTTTATAGGTCACAATCAGATTGACCAGATGTAGGGCATAGTTGGTAATTTTCAAAAACTTATAGTAGACAAGCTTGATTTGATAACTGCTATATCAATATCAAGCAATTTTTATTTATTGGCTATCTACCTATTTACTGAAAAAGAAAAAAAAAAAATAGCCGGTACCGTATTCACCAATAATTATCATCAGAATGATGACTTCATGAGGCTCCACCCACTTTGGCCTCGTTATAATTCAGGATAACACTGAAGGCTATCATGGGCAATGTTGGATTAGAAAATTTAACTTCTGGCTATAAAAACTCATTTCTCGAGTATTTGTAGAAGTGCTTTATGATCCTCAGGATCCCAACGTAGTTGGCCTAAACGTTTTTAATTCATGTATATTACTGCTATTACTACTGTTGCGGCACTACTGCTACAGTAGTATTACTACGCTAGCACAAATACCCCACCCACATCTATGTATCGTTCCGCCGTTCATAAAGTCTTTGTCATGTTTTTTCACTGTGCAATAAGCCATGGTCCCCTCAGAAATTAAGTTTAGCATTAGATGATAGGTTATTTCATTAAGCTAACAAATTATGGCAACTGGGTATGTTATTGCCGATATTGAAGCTAAAGATAAAAAAAAAATGATATCGGATGATCCGTTGGTCTGCTGGAGATTTTAGCACATATAAGCTTGTATTTACTCTGGATAAAATCTTATTTTAACAAAAACAGTTATATAAAGAATGTTTACATACAATCTCTCTCTTTCTCTCTCTTGGTGGCATAATGTGATAGTTAATGGAAATGTTTCAAAATCCTGAATGACATTACAGAAATATTATAATCACGTTACGCAAAAATACAAATCAGACCATAAACATTGGATTTAAACTAGAAAACTGAATAATTACCTATTCAGGCTATAGTAGAAACTATGTGCAGGCTTTCTTGACTGTATAAAGGATTGCAATTCGTAAGACAAATGCAGTTTACAACCACAGGGACAATTCCAAATCCTGTTAACCATTCTTGACTGCTATGGGTTTCAGAGCGATGGAACAAGGTGAATAGGTTTTGTCTGGTGGATGGGCAGAGGCAACACTTAATCAAACAGTGTTTAACACGTAATGAATGTTTTTCGACTCTTGGCTCATAATCATTGGCCGTGGCGTCCGCTAGATAATTTTTACTCTATAAAAATTAAAACTATCAATTGTTGTGATAAGTATTTGACAAAATTTGTGTGTGGTTGTAAAATATACATGTCAACTTTCAGCTATATCCGATGGCACGATGAGGCAAAGTCCAAAAAAACCGTGTTACAGAGGCCCTGAATCTCATAGTAGGTGTGATTTAACGAGATTTCGTACTCGGCTCCTTATAGGAAAGAACTCGACCAATAACGGCAACTGTGGCGGTATAGTCCTGTGGCGACCTGTCTTGTGTCTGTTGTTGTGGCGGACGTTTTGAGGGCGTGTCATTGGGCGCCTTATTGCTGCTGGTGGCTCTTTATCAGGATATCACAAGAAGCCATCCTGTACTTTTGGGTGACATATCCTGAAATATATACGTCTCCTGCGGGTGTTGATGGGGGACATCCTGCCCTCTGTTGTACTGCCTCTCTGCTGCAACGCCTCTCTATACGTTCCTGCACCGCCTCTCTGCTGCACCGCCTCTCTACCTACTGTGGCTCTGCCTCCCTGCCATGTCGAGTCTTTGGGGCGTTGAGAGCCTTTGTGGTCTAAAGCCCAAGCGTGCCTTCGTGAATATCCAGTGCAGCATTTATAAAAGACGACCCCTGTTCAACTGTCCTTAGGTGTGAGACAGCCTTGTGCTTTACTACCCGAGCTGTATTCGGTAAAGGATTCCTCAGTGTTGGTGTCAATTAGGATCATTTAAGCGAAGGAAATAGCTTTAGCCTAATTGTAAATATGTTTAATTTCCGAGTTTGTAAATATTAGGATTAGGTTCTCTTCTACACTCCTATGTCTCTTCCTGTAGTATGTGAGAAATTGTGTTGCAGTGTGACAGTTTCGTTTTACCTTTTTCTCTAATCTGTTTCTTTATCTATCTCGTGGGTGGATTCGATTGGATAGCGTGAATGCGGTGATTGATGGTAGTGACTGTGCATTGTGGGTGAATGAGTTTTTCATCCCTTTATTCAGGTATTTGGGGACCTGTTAAATGTTTAAACTGTGTGATAAATTCCTAAATATTACATTAATGACTATCAGTGCTTCCAATGGTGTGTCACTGGTATTCACTGCTCTTAGACTTGAGCTTTGTCTATGTAGTACAGCCTTTTGAAAGCTATATGTCATAACCTGGATTAGAAAAATTTACTGTAACAAGACGTTACAATATATATATATATATATATATATATATATATATATATATATATATATATATATATATATATATATATATATATATATATATATATATATATATATATATATATATATATATATATATATATATATATATGCTACTACATTTGTGTGTGTGTGTGTTAGTTTGAATTTGTATGGAGCACTGTTGTTGTGTCTTCGAAGTATTATTCTTTTATTGTCTAGCAAAAGATATTTTTCTTTTCCCTTCAAGTGACACAACGTTCATTTTGTGCAGGACTCGTTTGCGTGTTAGGGCGTGACACACACGAATATGGACAGAAAACTGTTGTCTAATTCCTTTCCTCGTGATCATTCAGCAATATCTTGCAAATTAGATAGCAGTGGCAACAGAAAAAAATACATTACTTCACAAGAATGAACTAAAGTTTCATAAATGATCTAGAATTGTACAGTCATCGTGCAAGCAATAAGCTTTCTATTGATAATACAATGTTAGTACCAAAGGTAACGTTGTTAATGACTGCAACAGTACACAAATAAACCAACTGAAATTAACTATATTTGTACTGGTAGTGCCTTGTCACCCTAAAGACAAGTAACTAAAGCACTATAGAAGACATCCAAATAACATTTGACAAAGTGAGCATCATTTCGACTACTTAAATTTACTTTGGGAAATCGAGCAGAGTACTTTCAGGTTTTGTTTTCAGCTTCCACGTTCCTCGTACACGTTGGATATTCCGTCCTTTACTTACGATTTTCTTCTTTCTTGCCCAAACAAACCAACTGTCATTCCAATCATCCTTACGTTCCTTGCATAAATTACGTTCTTTACCAAATCCTTTCACAAAGATACAGAAATAACGCTACGATGTTGAAGAAGCTATTCCTTGTGGAGTCTAATACTAATTTTGATTTCTCTCATAAAAAGAACATAGAATATTCCTTACCACATTCCATTGTAAAGGCAAGGGAGCTTCCTCCCCTTTTATGGAGCAAACAGTGTAGAAATCATAACTGGGTATAGAATGAAGGACATAACGGAAAGAAATTTGAGAAAGCTGGATGTTGTCTTGGAGTAATTTTCGTTCAGTATTACACCCAACGGTAATAGAAAGAGGAAATGAAAGTATCTGTTTTACTACACAGCAAAAGAGAGAGAGAGAGAGAGAGAGAGAGAGAGAGAGAGAGAGAGAGAGAGAGAGAGAGAGAGAGAGAGAGATGAATTGCTTTCCTGTATAAGACATAATCTAAAGCTTTCTGGTTTCCCTTTGATCGCAGTTCATACTAGGATATATATAATTCATTCATTCTTACCCTAATAATATAATAATTTGAATTCCCCACCTTTCACCCAGACCGGTAGCCGACCTTCCTCTTTGGCTTTAGCGAAGTTCTGTGGGAGTAGTTTCATTAGAAATCATTATCCAATTTGAGATATTTTTTCTTGCAAAAGTTCCATAACTGTTTCACTTCCTTTTTCTGTTTCAAAATTTGATTACCTTCTCTTTGACTCCACCCTCAATCCTTTTGAACTATGACCTTTTTGTTTCTATAGTGCATAATGTTATTAGCTTTTGAACAGTTACCTAGAGTGAGACGGTTCGAGGTAATGGACTTCAAAGGATGACGATGAGAGAAATGTGAAGTGCCTTGAAAATCAATCAGAGAATTAGTTAGAAAGGTTTGGGGACAGTGAATGTTTTTTTCTCTCTCTCTCTTTACCGAATAACACTTCATTGCAAAGAGACATTCTATCCACCTCAGAGATATTGTCATTATTGTCAAAATTATTAATTTTGGAGAGAATCATAACTCTTTTTCGCATAATAATACTGATATTATTATTATTATTATTATTATTATTATTATTATTATTATTATTATTATTATTATTATTATTACACATTTCAAGTACGTTTATCTCGTTTTGTTTTTGTATATATAGTTTTTATTATTTAATTTTGCTGATTACAAGGCATTGTTGAATTTCATCATACCCATCTTATTTATGCATATAATGATACGTAACCGTGGTTCATCTGATAAAAAATGGTAACACTTTTCTGTCAGGGCCTTGATTTTGATGAATGTTTTCGCTTTTTACAGCATTTTGGCTGTCTTTCAATCTTTTTGATTTAGTGCATTCTTGTTGCTATGTTCATGAGTTTCCACCTGCCCCTCCACCTCAGGTTGGTTGCAATGAGGAACCAGATCACAAACAAAGCGCTGATTGAAAGGAGAGTTTACTGTCTTCGAAATATATGAGTGTAGGAACTTAGAAAGGTGACAAGTTTTTGTTATTTCAAAGATACGTTCCCGAATCTTCTGTGGAATTTTATCTTAGAAAGACCCTTTCTGGGCAATTCAAAACCTGGTGATCTAGAAGGTCATCAATCAGCTATTCGGAGTATTTACGTGTTTATCGATTGTCAAGTATCATTTGCCAAGTTCTCAGATCTCATCAAAATCTTAATCTGCCATTTCAGTTGTGAATTCATTGGAAGTTTTATGCGGTTGAAGGTTTCATCATACCACTTTGTGTTTTAAAGCCTTTCAGAAGTGCTTGCCACAACTTTCACTCTGTTGTTGGCAATGTTGTGCTTTTGTTCTTCATCTGGGTTAAAAAGCCCAGAGTGTTTCTTATTGTACTGTACTATAGGTCTCTTAAGAGCATCCGCTTCTTCCTTTTCTTGAATTCCAGTATACGTTGGAATCCAGCTGAGAGGGATTTGACTGCTTCTGTTCTGGTGCATAGAGGTTATTGCTCATATGGTAGAGAATAATTTTTTGTGAATCTAGAGAGGGAGAAAGGTACAGGTTTTATTATAATTTGCCCACATTATAGTATTATTAACATTAAAAATACGTATGATGGCCTCAAAAGAATAGTAAATTTCTATTGGTTTGTAAGTATAATTCCCACGTCAGTGTATGGGCGAATATATGTGTGCATCTATTATTCGTAAGTTATCGACCTTTGTATTCTCTGTAGCTATCTTCAGGGGTAAGATGTGCGGGCATGAACGTGATTTGCGTCTTCCTGCCGGTCTCGGGTTGCGTCGGTCGCTGGGATCTCATATTCAGGTTCGTGTCTCCCTGCTTCTGGGGCATCTGAGTGGACATCTTGTAGTTTCCTTGAGGGAGAGGGGAGACTGAAATCCTTGTTTCATTGGACATTAGGAGTGAGCTGTTGCTGATGGATACTTATGCACTATTTCAGTGTCTGGCGAGCCGATTTCGGTTGTGCAGGGGTTGCAAATGGGATCATTCTCAGGAGAGTTGCAACTCGGATGCTACCCCTTGAGATATTAAAGAGCACATCCTTCGGCGTCTCTCTCAGATCTCTACAAAATTAACCCTGTACTGGTCGCATAAGGGAGATGTCTTCCGTCAGTTCGGTAGTGGTGCTGTGGACTCCCTTCTCGAAGTCTTGTTGACAAATATGCATAGGAAGAAGACAGAGCCTCCAATACCTAATCAAACCCTAGACGATGACAGATACATGGATGATATCTTTTCTGCTATCAACACCAACTAATGTGTTATAAGAAAATCACCATCAGGCAAAGTGCAGGAGGCCGCCTTCATTTCTGGATATAAATACCAATGTTGAGGCAAATCAAGGTCAGTATTAAACGAAAATTTGCTAGAAACTAACAAATGTGGGACATTGCCCAACTCCGCCTGGAGAGTGTCTGGTGCTACAAGGCTCTGTGTGGAGGCTGTATCCTGAACAAGTAGAAGGATGCATGTGCCAGCACAATGACTACGACATCGACAACTCCTGGGCGTGGTCGAATGATATGAGGTCTGCCGACTTGTTTACCAAATTATGAGCGACTTGCGAATGACACCATACGTAGGTTGGTGTCGCCATATTTCCTACGGTTGAGTTCCTAGCTTCCTTTTATTTTACGTGTTTCTGGATTCTAATTTCACGAAAAGAATAATAAATCTTCAAATTACATGTATGCAACACCAAAAATTTATTTAGTAAACATTTGTTAGGTGTCATAAAGATGTGCACCGTACATCAAAATATTGTATAATGCATAAAAGGTTTTAAGCACATAACAGTTTATTTTTTAATCTGTTCAAATCTTTTTTTTTCTAATTTTGCAGCATAATTTACTCATTTAGTTACCCATGTCAACTTTCTTTTTCAGATATTTCATCCTAAAAACAATACAGAGCTTTGAAGAAAAGTAAATGACATCTTCTGGTACATCAACAACTGGTGATTTAATTTCAGATGCTGACTTTTTTATGCAATGTAATGTTTCCGTCCTTAGGAGTATCAGTTCGGATGGCTTTGAGGCCATTTCTCATGAAGCTTCAGTGAGAGGAAAATGTTTCGGATGGCAAATACAGCTGACTGGTTAATTTTATCAATCCAAAATTTTGGATCACTTTGACAGTCAGTCGCCTTTTGACCTAAATGGTAACGCACTGAAAATTGTTTAACAATGTAGACGCATATATACCGCAAAGGTTCCTCCTCTGTTACGTCAGGAATCGATTTTAAGTCATTTGGATCTAATGGCAGCAGTCATATCCTCTGGAATGTTTTCTGTATTATCGGTCTCGCATTCTAGATTTAGGTCTACATTTTTTAAGAAGTTGCTAGGTCTGCAAATTTCTAAGGAAAGTTCACGCTCATTATAGGATTTGACCTTGCCTGAAGCATTCGTTGACACTAAACTGATAAACCATCGTTGTTTCCCTGTTTTTTTATTTGTTTATTTTATCACTAATTAGTGCAACGTTCTTACCGAGAAGAAGCTGTCTAAACCTTATTTATGATTTACAGCACCCGAATGATCATATCTGTCTGCAGTACCCAAAAAGACATGCTCTAATGGGCTCTGTCTGATTCAGCTTTCGTGTTAAAATAAACTCTACACGATAACCGGTGGTCACATCACATCTAAGCCCATAAGTGAGTGACATGATAAGATCATTCCCTATTGGAAATTATAAACATTGCCGACTCTCATTGTTATCATTACATCGATAACTTGACACAGAAGAGTTTTCTGGTTATCCAAGTTGGTTCGAAAAGCATTCCGTGATTTCATCCCCTATCATGAATGATGAAATCATAAGATGAAACCAATCATTAAACAATGAGATCAATTTTGCAGCACCCTTCGTGTTGCTGTTTTCTAACAGCCCTCTCTACCCGAAATATTCAATAGATAGATTCAGCGCTGGTGTTTGACATCAGCTGTCCTTCACCACAGTAAGATATGGCCCAGCGAAAATGTTTCATGACTGTCACTGTTTTCAAGATGCGCGTGAGTTACTATAATTCGGCACGTCTGCTTTCAGTCTAATTGAAATTGCATGCAATGGGAGAGGTCTTAAGAGTATGTTAATCTCTCGGTGGCTTTTTCCCTGTAGGTCAAACAAAGAAATTCCAGGCGCTCTTTTTAATAAATGACATTTACAATTCATTTCTGACGCAGTGTTTCGTGAGGGTTGCTGGCGCCCGGGGGAAAGTCTTTTATGGCGCCCCCAAGGGAGGGAGACGGGCTTAGGAGGAGTATTTTCATTTGATTATTACTAATCTTGGCAGGAAATGTTTGCCTTCATTATTTTAGATATACTGTGTTGAAAACAAAACATTCTAATATAATAATATTCTGGAATGATACAACACAAACCGAATTTGCAAACTAAAATAGTTTATTTACATATAATAGATATACTGTAATTAATTAACCATTAGCCCTCATAAATAAATTCCAAAATGTTGACAAGATAAATAAAATTTAGATTATAGTAAAGCATCACAGTAACCAGTAACTCTTAATAACCAAAGACAAATGGCAAATTAAATAAACTGGACTAAAAAAAGGAGTTAAGCATTAGGGAATACAGGGGGCTAAGAAAATCATGAAAATGTACAATTTGTTGCCAGCATAGAATTTAATACTAGAAAAAAAATAGATTTTGGGGTAAAGACTGAATAGTTATAATGCCTGAAAAGAAAACTGAAAAGAACAAAGATGAATTATTCCACTAACTATAAACCTTACTTTTCATTAAAGAATGTTTAACATGCGTCAAAATAATGAAATCAAAAAGATTAAAGTGATGGATGCTTAGGATCAACCACATGCAAGAAATAAAGCCGTATAAGAGTATTAGAATAAAATCATTAGACATATTGGTAACGAAAACCTAAAAAAAAAAAAAAAAAAAGTTGACAATGAATTAGGACATTAAGTATTGATGCGTTACAATTTGTTTACAGTTTAATCTTTCTAGCTTTTACAGCCCAAATTTGTCTACGTCATCAAAGTTTATATTATTTGCGATCTTGCTCTACACTTAAAAGTACAGATAAATGACAATCTCTCTTGCCCATAGATGTTCGCAGATGCGATAGATAATTCAACACTAAATGATCGCTCACAACTAGCAATTGATACTACAATGGCCAGCAGTATCTGAAGGGCAATTCGAGTTGGGAAAACACTTTCACCCCATATTATACAATGAAACAAAGTAATTCCTGTGGGTTAGTGATCAGAACATCATCTCGCGTTTTAGGCAGCATTCTGCAATCTACAATTTCGCTGCACAGTTCCAAGCCATCTAAGTCGGTATCATAGAAACATACATTAATGCACCTTTCTTTGATGTATGCTTCATTGGTTGTAGATACCAACTCCTTAATATCCAAAAGAAAGCCAAACTTTGAATCCAAGTTAGCAATCTGATGAACCGTTCGCCCATTTCATTATGCATTCTGTCAATAGTACCTTTTAGCAGACGTATTTTAGAAATACTTTATGTATTGATAATAATAACATCAGCCGCAGCTTTGTGAAAATGCAGAAATAATTGTAGTCTGCAGTTGGCTATGCACAAACAATGCTCACGAAGAAAAGCGAAACACTAGATTGACGGGGGTAACTATCCAATATCTTTGCAGTGACTCATCACTGAACCACTTATTTTATTAGTACGTAATAATATTTGATAATATAGAAATTAACACATAATGATTACATTTATACATAATGCACATCAAAGGAAGTCAGTCTTCATTAAAAATAAAATATGTGCCGAAAACACCTGTAAAAACTTAAAGATTCTAGTTACTGGTTTCATCACCCATTTCCCAAAATAGATGTCTTCTCGCTTTCAGTTGGCGCCCCATATATGCTGCGGCCGGGACATGTGTCCCCGCCCCTCAACACGACGCGCCTCTGTTCTAAAGAATGAATGGAGTTTATCTCGATCATCTTCATCTTTCTCTCTCACGCAGACGCCTGAAGTCATGTCTTCCACGGCGGGGCAAGTACTCTGCGCTTCAGCTGACCTAATATACTTCGACCTAATGCCAAGAGAGACAAGGTCTACCCAATTGGGTGGAGTCGCCTCCCACCTGGGGTAACTACGTAGGCGATGACATATCTTAGAAGTACCTGCTCATTACGGCAATTCAACTGCTAACGCAATAAGGAGGCAGACAAAGCTCCGCCTACATGGGCGATTTGGGGGGAAGTGAGATCTTCTCTTCCTCTTGGCCTTGCTTCGACCAACGTAGTACACAAATCGGAGTGTATCGAAGAGATATGCACACCCACTAGCCATTGAGAAAACAGTTGTGTACTGGTGTTGTCAACGAATATTCATCCATTGCCCTTTTTTAGGTTTGAATTTAATTTTTTTACTTACTCCTTTGTATATTATTATTATTATTATTATTATTATTATTATTATTATTATTATTATTATTAAATCAGATTTCTAGCAAAGCCAATTTACTCAAATTTGACTTTCTTTGGAAACTATGGCCGTCTAGGTGTGTTCAAGAGCCAAAAGCCAAAAACAGAATGTTCCCTGACTATCAGTGTCCACGACTTCTCCACAAGCACTCGGAATCAGAGCGGTATTGCTATGATCCATATCCATGAATGCCTTTATGAGGATGGGTTTGCATTTAAACGCACCGAAGGGACTTGCAGGATTTATTACTCAATGGAAGCCCATAAAGCTGACAGGATAGAACTGACGAGAGTTTTCATAGTGTTAAGGCGTATATCTTGCAGTTCTAAAAGGCCCAGAGTCATGAGAGAGCCATGCACACATTCAAAATGAATGAAAGAATGAGGGATCTGGCAATGCAGCAACATCAAAGGGATATTGGCTTCAATGAGAGGTTTAAAGCAGCTCCAGGGAGGTGAAATTAGTGAATCGGATTACCAGTATGATCTTCCCAAGGAAATATAAATGCAATTAACTCCTTCCCAATACTAATTAGGAATCAGTTTCAGCAGGATTATGATGACTGACACCATTTAGTTATACGGTTATTTGTTTCTTTTAGATGTTGGTGTGTATAGATCCGATCTCCCTACAGCACTTTCCTTTCATATAATTCCACTCAGAGAATTTCCCTTTCCTTCATTTACTTACACTACTGCCCGATGGTTATCCGAATGTGAGAATGCATTAAATACTTCATTTTGATTAATAATAATAATAATAATAATAATAATAATAATAATAATAATAATAATAATAATAATAATAATAATAATAATAATAATAATAATAATAAATTTTAATTAAATGTGATTGCTGCTACAATGCCATTCAGTTTAAAGGACTGCTGCCCGCTGCCTGAAATGACATCGGAAGCAGCAGAGGAATTGGGACAATTCCTTCCAGAAGAAGAAAAAGACACCATCAGAAGAACAGAGAAAGAGTCTTTTAAACTGAATGGCACTGTAGCAGCAATCCGATATTATAAGATATGCTTAAATGAAGGGTTACTACCGAAATAATAATAATAATAATATTCTTTATTTCAGCTCAGGGCCATATACGTGGAATATACAGAGTAGAGACAATACAATACACACAGTCTAGATAAACGAGATAAACTGAGCAAAATGATAATCGGCAATATCCACAGAGTTGCCGAAGTAGCAGTAAAAATAGTATTCCTAATAATGGTAATGACAGCAATAGTACTGAGAATAATAGTAAAATATATTAAAAAAGATAACAATTAAAAGAAAACAGGTAGCATACAATTAATTTCCAGCTTGGGGCCTTAGGTGGGTACAGGAGTCAGGTCCAGAAGTCTAAATACGAAAAGAGAAAAATGCAAACTCAATAATAATAATAATAATAATAATAATAATAATAATAATAATAATAATAATAATAATAACAGATTCTGCAGATGACACTTGATAAATTGCAAAAATAAAGAATAAGTATGCACAGCAACTCAGGCCACCTGTGTGAAGGAAGATAGCATCATTTATGGAACAGACGCCTCATTATCCCACCTTTCCCACAATTTAGATCTTCTTCTTGCCTCTTTGCTCAGGGTGCAATGGATCAGCAAATCGCTGCAGTTTCTCATTCGGGTGATCAGATTGGACATTATTAGCTTAACAATGATTTTTAAGTCATCCAGGCGGTTTTCTATGAACATCCGCGTGGCGGAGTGGTGGCAGGGTGTGTTGGTAAGGCGTCTCAGAATGTCATTGTGAACAACGTTGTTACGTCATAGCCTCTCGGGTATAGTTTAGATCGGGAACACCCATATCGCCAGCAGTACGAGAGGAAGAGCAGCAGTTTTGTGTCTCGGCGACAAAAGACAAACCTCCTTGCAATCATGTTGCCAGTTGCACACAGTTTATGACGCCTCTGTTCTATGTATGTAGTATCTTTTAGGTTGTGATGATGTGGCCCAAGTATGGAAATTCTTGGGAGCAGCGACATAAACTGGGTCTTGGCTTCGTCGTATAGGATATCAAATTACTCTGCATATTGGCGTCAAATGTCGATGAGTCGCTGGAGACCTTGCATTTCCTATCTCAGTTCATGTACTCTCGACAACACTTTGCCACTGTATGGAGGAGAAGGCCTTCGTGGGCAGATCCCATTTCCTTACAGAGAAGAGAAAACAGTCTTGTCTGCTTTGGTCTTTTCTTTATGAAGTTTACCATCTTTACAACACTTTCAAGCTCAAGCTTTAATTCCTGTCCAGGTTTCTTTGAAGATTTTCACGATGTAAGAAACAATGTGTTGTAACCAGGTGTGCGTTTCCCTTCTGAGCAAATGTCAAGAAACCTTTTACTGATCCCACCATAGACGGACAACCGTCTGTGCAAATTCACACACATAATTGCCACGTCAGTCCCTTTTCTTTCAAATATTCTGCAACTGAAGAGAATATGTCCTGTCCTGAAGTTTGCACAAGTTCTTTGCAGCACAAAAATTTTCAGTTTATTTTATTATCAGCAATATTTCTTATGAACACTAGTAATATGGATTTACCTCCAATATCAGTTGACTCGTCTGCTTGCAGAGCATACATTTCATCTTTCATAAGCTCACTGACAGTCTTTTCAATGTCAGACGACGTATCCTTGATTCGTCTACCAATAGTGTCGTCCGAGAGAGGTGTTTCTTTTACTTCTTTTTCAGCCTCATCACCAAACAAAGTTTTCACTACAGCACAACAAGTTGGAAGAAAATATGACTCCGCAATTGAATGAGGTTTCATATGTTTTGCCGTCTGCTCCGCCACTAAATAACTTGTTTTCTGTGTTTTGTTTCTGCTACCTCAACTTTTTTCTCAAACCCAAGCCTTTGAAGTTTGTTTATTTTTAAGTCTTTTATAAATTAATCCACAGGTTTCTGAGTGAGGTGATTATGTTTTGTTGTTAAATGTCTTTTCATTTTCATAGGAGTCATAGATCCATTTGACAGCACAATGCCACAAACAACGCACTTTGGTCTTGGACCAAACTCGTCATCACAGCAAGTAAACCGAAGTTCTAGATAACTCTCGTTATGTGAGCGAAATGATTTACTGCGGATGCCCTTGCTGCTATGTGTACGTGCTGAGGCCACCCTTGGACTTGAAGGACTGGACAAGATTTCAGGTGTCACTTCACTCTCCCTGCTTGGACCTGCACAACTAACCTCACGTTGAGGCGTCACCTCACTTTCCACTATCGGATATGATCAAGAAAGCTGGCTTTCACTGGTTAGTCTTGCTTCATTTCCAGTGTCTTCGGCACGTATACCTTGTAAATCATTATCAACGTCCACTCCATCTATGCTGCTGACAGTGTCAACAAGACGCTTGCGTTTTCTTGCAAATAACTTTTCCATGTTTTGTAAGGTTCGTATTATTTTGTAAGGGGAATGTGTTCTTTACACACACATAATCATACATACATACATACATGTATAGTATATAATATATATATATATATATATATATATATATATATATATATATATAATATATATATATATATATATATATATATATATACATATACATATATATATATATATATATATATATATATATATATATATATATATATATATATATATATATATATATATATATATATATATATATATATATATATATATATATATATATATATATATATATATATATGTATATATATATATATATATGTATATATATATATATATACATATATATATATATATATATATATATAACTTAATATATATGTATATATATGTATATATATATATATATATATATATATATATATATATATATATATATATGTATGTATATATATATGTATATAACATATATACTATATCATACTAACTATATATATGCTATATATATATATATATATATATATATATATATATATATAGAAATATGCCCACCATAGAGAATTTTGCAGCGCACTCGGGGATAGAGTTGGTCATGCAATGCAGAAGGTGTCGCGGCGCATACAGGTTGAGAATCACTGGAGTAAGTTCATTATAAAATTGTTTTGTGGGATGAGAATTAAGGTCCCTAATTATACAAATATGATCAGCAGTAGAATCGTGAATAATGCTGTGCAACTCACCTAGGATCAAAATTATTGTTATTTTCTTAGGGTATATGGACATTAATTATTAGGATCTTCCATACCGCCACTCGAAGAACCAGTAATCTATCACTCCTATAGGTCATTACATTCACTATATTGTCTTAAGATTTGTGCCACAGGAAAGAAAGGCCCCTTTTGGGCGACTGATTACAATGTGATCTGTAACTTGCAATGATGAGGGTGGGAAAGCTCTGAAGTCTTCATGCACTGAATCGCAGATGACAAGGTCATGTAGCCATAGGAGCATTTCTTGCAATACAATGTTGCCTTTGAAGTTTTTGCAGAACATGTTTAGGAGAGGAATGTTCCGCTTGAGGCCAAAAATATGCCATGAAATTATATCTAATGTATCCATAGCTACTCACAAAGTTAGGAAATGAATGAGTTGATCATTTGGGTGGATGGGGGTTGGCCGGCGGTGGTGGGCGGTCACTCGCGGTGGGAGGTGGGCTGGCACTTGCGGTGGAAGGTGGGCCTGCTTCCATTCCGCTTCACAGGGTTGTCAATAACAGCCAGCCCAGAGGGTCTCGGATGAGGTTACATCTTGAGACTTTTATATCAGGACCGAAATTCTCGCCTTTGAGAACACTGAGGTGTTGAAACAGGCAGGGAACCCTGTAAGCCATTTTATGTTTAATGTTGCATGGGAGTACATGGAAGATAATAGGGTCGCAGCCCGTGAGAAACTTGACTCACTCTACTATGGTGTCTAGCTTCACAGATGAGCACTAATTATGAATCACAACGTGACACCTCTACTCAGGTTTCGGGCTGTGATTCACGTTCGTTGGGGTTCGGTCCAGCTAGCAAACGAGAGGCTCTTCTCTTTTCTACTGGTTTGTGTCTGCCAGCCATTAATCCCCTTATGATCATTATCATCATCATCCCCCACGGGAGGTTTGGGCGGAGAGATAAGGTCGGAAGGCTCACTGAGGATCTATCTTCCACCGGAGGCACTGGGGAGTGAGAGGAGATTGGGAGTCCATCGGTCCCCTCCGATAGGTCTATGGGTGATGCGGGTGCTTCATCCGTGGGAGAGAGGTGTTTCTCACTTGGGAGGGTACGGTCAACTCGACCTCACATTGCACCCCTACTTCTCTCGTGTTGTTGGGTGGCGAGGAATTACCAGATGCCCAATTCAAAGGAGCCCGGTGGCTTGCTCAAGACGACCAGTGGTTCCTGTACTTCTTCGATCGCATCCCAGATCAGTGAAAGATGGTTATTTGTTTCCACAGTTTTAAGACGTATATCGTCTCCCTAAGCTATCGACCTTCAGTCAGAGCTAATGTGCTGTGGAAAGCGATTCCATCTTTTGCCGTTGTGGATATTTTTAACTCCCATCCAGTGACGCGGAAAACTTCTTTTCATGTGTTTCTAATTGTGGAAATGAAAAGAAGAAAGAGGAGGTAAGAAGGAAACGAGAGATAAAGAAGAAAAATATTCTCAAGATTTGCAAAGAAGCAAAAAGAAATAAACATACTGAAGACGCATAAAAGCAAAATGTATCAGAAGGTGGGGGAGACAGACAACCAGACGGAGACAGAAATTTTATGTATGCTACTTGTATTAATTTTTAATTATTGAAATTTTGTTACATATCTGCTTAAATTTTTAAGCAAATAAAAATAAGCTAACAATTCTTAAGCACTCTGTGGCAGCTTTCTTCTTCTAATCTTTTCAAGTTATGTATTGTAGATCCTATCTCATTCAGACGTTCTACTTTTGCGCTCAATATCAGCCGAAAATAGTGCCAATATTATTAACTTTATTTCACTGTGAAAGTATTACTCAATACAAATGTCAAAATGAAAGGTCGTCTGTTTCTTTCTGTTTGTGCAAAAAAAAAAAAAAAAAAAAAAAGCGGTGAAGGACAGATGTCATTCCAGTTTCAATTTTACTGAGGGAGACTCAGTATCTGATGGAGGTAATCAGTTACCTGCAGAAAAAGAGTAGCATATCCTCATAAAACATGAATGAATCACAAGTTGTTCAATTCTTACGCATTCCAACCCCTGTTCTCTTATTTCGAAAAAAAAAATCCTTGATCAAAAATGAGATTCTTTTGCCTTTATATGTATATTCTCATAAAATGCGGCAAAAAAAAATGCAAAATCTACATTTGTCTATATTTATTTAAATAAACACGACACAATAAAAGCCTCGTGTTCAGAATTTTATTCCAGGAGAAAAATATCATGTTTATAAACAATATCATTTTCATCACAATTCCAAGTGAAAAAATATCAAAATACTTTTGTAGAAAGGTTTATAAGTCACTGACTTTTGACAACTGCTGCATTCGCGTTCATCGCTTACCTTTTATGATATGTCACTAGAAAAGCTATTACTATTTGTCACTCGAAAGTTATTACTATTTGTCACTTTCAGTATATGGGACCTTAATTGTTTTCACTGTAAGTCTTTCTTCAATACTCTCTCTCTCTCTCTCTCTCTCTCTCTCTCTCTCTCTCTCTCTCTCTCTCTCTCTCTCTCTCTCTAATTTCGGAATGATTGCAACTTCACATCCTTTAAATAATTTGTATCTTATTAGCTAATGAGAAGGAAAGAGGTATAGATGAGATTAAATGAACTTATAAGAAGTGGTTATAATTTCGAAAATCATTTATTTCAAGGTAGGCAATAGGATTTGAATTGATTACTAAGTAAAAGGTTATGAAGTTCAATTATGCCAGCTCTCAAACCAATCAGCTCCTTCAAGAGGACTTTATTTGAATAAACTAAATATACATAAAAAATAGAAAACAATTAGAAATCGGATATAACTTCTAAAGTAGCTAATTTTGTTTTAAAGATCCTTTGTACCAAAGCATTCCAGTCTTTAAGGTTTTAGTCATTCTCAATAATATAAACTAGAAAAGTTCACTTGAAGAAATCTTTGCTAACTGAGGTGCGTGGAGGACTTCTCTCTTATTTCTGCTGGACATCTTAGTGAACTTGGTATGGCTATCCACTCATATTTCTTGTACAGGATGGAAAACTGAAGTTTTAAGTTTGAGTTCATTCTCAACATTTACGGCAGAAAGAAAGGAATTCTACTGGCGACAGTTTTTGTGTGCATGTGTTGCCTGTTCAAGAAGGTTGGCCTCTTAATCTGCTTAACACCAGATCATCCTCTGTGCAAGAGTCTGTGCTTGCATAAAGCCAGTTTATCGAAGCAATCAACCAACGTGTGGTTTGTGTATTTTTACTATAATCACATAATCCTATTTTGTGTGTGTATGGGGCGGGGAGGGGTGGGGATTTTTTCGTTAACATGCAAACATATAATGCAAGATTCCCGAAAATGTCGCCTGAGGTTTTCACTTGCGTATAGCATTTCCCTGGAGGTTTAGAAGACATACACTTTCTAAATGTCTTGAATGGGATGCAAAAGACAAAGCAGAACGGAAGGCTGGCAAGAGTTCTCTTCTCCTCCGTTTTACAAAATTATTAACTTGCCGTTTCAACAATTCCATCGTGGTGAAGAAAGACAGAGAGAACGAAAATGACATTAACTCGGCATTCTTTAATTTTACTTTACTGAATTAAATCATTTAAATTAAAGTTGGAAGCTACTGCTGAACAATTTGCCTAATAATGAAAACGGACAAAATAGGTCGGGTAGAAAAAAATTCCTGTTTCACTCAACATTGACGTCATATCTAATCTATTGCAAGGAACAGGTTGAGCGTCATTTTCAAGGAAGATGCTTTCCTAGACTTCTTTTTTGCAAAGAAAGTCCTTTCTCGAGCGTGATTTCTCCACCAAACAAGCCTGGTTCTCTTTGCTTGGGAGGCTTTAGATTTGCAACTTTAAGAATTTTCTGTCGAGAAATTTATGCTTCCTTCGTTCAAATTTTTGTTATGCCTTCATTTGGATATCTAGAATATAATGAAAATCTAAGTTTTGTACTCTGTTAAAGCAGCCTTTTATATTAACGGCATTACAGCAAGAAACGCTATAATTCTTTACACATATATGTCTCACTATTTGCTTTCAAAAGAAGGAAAAGAAAAACAAGCGAAAATAATCTAAAGATAAAACTTTGGAATCAGTGGTCATTGAACTTAACAGACAAGAAAGTAAAACAGAAGAATTACTAATAATTCTCTAGTTAAGGAGATTTGACAATACACTACAATATATAAAGTTACATTTATCAAGTCTGATAAGAGCTTCGTTACCAGTAAGATTCAAACTGCCGACCGATTGGCAAACGATGACATCAAGTGACGATTTTGTATTGAACTCCGATTGTTGACAAAGCGTGTGGCGATTATTATTCCACCTTTGTTGTATGTGACTGTCGATGTATAATGAAACCCACAGTTCTTTAATTTAAAAATGAGTAAAATGAGTTTTATTCTTTTATCTCTGTGTAACGACCCGAGTGGGCCGTTATGCAGGTTCTTTAACATACTCAGGACGGGGCTGTCATGACTGACGGCAGATGCAACAAACAAAGGAGGAAAACAACAAAAACAATAAATGAGCTTTAAAATTAATTTGTTACAATATAAGTGAGTCAGGTGGTAAAGATAAAAAAACCATAAATACAAAGAAAATAAGCCAAAAGGCAGCACTAAACAAAGCAAGTTAAACAAAAGTAGCTTTTAAGCAAAAGTAAAAAATAAACAGCAGCAGGCAGGAAAAAAAAACATACGTCCTCCATCGAGAACACGGCAGCCTGGCTGCATGACAGGGACAAAAACCCACAAACCAGAAAACTGATGGAGACGTCAGGACAGCCTCACGCTGTCATCAAAGATAAACAGCTCGTGGTCACACGACTACTCATAAGTCACCTCCCACCTCTACGACATTGCTCCACTTCGCCCAGGCGTGCTCAATTTGCTGCTCATAAACTCGACCAACGTCGACTCCAAAGAAACTGCCTGCTGCCAACACTGCCACTTTCTCGCTGCCTACAGACCCGACTGACGATAGAAAAACGGCAGCTCACCACAGCTTATCAAAACAAAAAAAACTTGAAGGTAAGGGGCAGCAATCCACAAAAGGGAACGAGCAGGGAACCAGCCGGTTCCCGCAAAACCATCATAACGTGACACCTCCCCACCTAAAGAAAAAAGAAAAATTGTTTTTTTTTTTTTACACTCATGATCCCTCCAATGCCCGTGGCGGCGCCAGCCAAAACAGAGCCGTCCTGTCCACGGTCGCCGTGTAACGACGAGTGGGCCGTTATGTGCGGGTTCTTTAACATACTCAGGACAGGGCTGTCATGACTGACGACAGATGCAACAAACAAGAAGGGAAAACAACAAAACAATAAAATGAGCTTAAAATTAATTTATTTACAATATTTATAAGTGAGTCAGGTCATGGTAAAAAAGATAAAAAAACCATAAATCCAAAAATAAGCCAAAAGGCAGCACTAAAAAGCAAGTTAAACAAAAAGTAGCTTTAAACAAAAAAAGGCAAAAAATAAACAACAGCAGGCAGAAAAAAAAAACAAACATGCGTCCTCCATCGAGGCACCATGACAGCCCTCAGCTGCACGACAGGACAAAACCCCACAAACCAGAAAACCCCGATGGAGACGTCAGGACAGCCTCATGCTGTCATCAAAGATGAGCAGCTCGTGGTCACACGACTACTCATGGTCACACTCCACCTCTACGACGTGCTCCACTTCGTAGGCGTGCTCCAATTTGCTGCTCATAAACTCGACCAACGTCGACTCCAAAAACTGCCTGCTGCTGCTGCCACTGCCGCTACTCTCGCTGCCCTACCAGACCCGACTGACGATAGAAAAACGGCAGCTCACCACGAACATCAAAACAAAAAAAAAAAAGCGAGGTAAGGAGGCAGCAATCACAAAAAGAACGAGCGGGGAACCAGCAGTTCCCGCAAAACCATCACTTAACGTGACACTCTGACATTATTATCATAAAAAGCCGGTGAGCATCCTCACCGGCTTTTTATGATAATAATGTCAGAGATAAAAGAATAAAACTAATTTTACTAATTTTTAAATGAAAGAACTGTGGGTTTCATTTGTCCCTTCACCAGTTCTCTCCCTCTTTCCCTATGTGGACAATCCCTTAATACCTCCCTGTTCAAAGTAACTGCCTGAGATCCTTATCCCTAGGTGCAGCCTTCGAAGATGCTAATCCTGGTTGGCAGTGGACAATTGGCAAAGGAGGAGCCAAAAGAGAAAACACCCAGCCCATAGTTCCTGAACATGTGCCAGCTGCCATGACACCTGGGAAGGTGACACCACGTGTGTGACATGACCCTATAGAGGTGGAGTGGGCATTGACTTCAGTGCCATCTACAATGATGTTCAAGTTAACCCCGTGATGTTATGGGCCGCGACACAGCAGTTCTTGGAGAAGAGCGCAGATGTAGCCGAGGACACTTGCTGTCCTCCTCTTACCCTGTCCTTACATGCTCCTCCACATGCTCGTCCTCGAACATACACTTTTGTAAGAGGCATTCCCTTCAGTTTCCTACCTAAACCACTGACATCCTACAGTACTGGACGAGGGCACCATCATCTTGATGAAGGTAATGTACCAGAATAAGTCAGTCACAATCTGTTTTTCCTCTGCCTGATTTATTTTCTGTTCATTGTGTACCTTTAGAGATGACTTTATGTTGGAGTGTTAAGTGTTAATGTAATTGTGAATATAGTGTTTGAAACTGAGTTGTTTGGCACCATCTGTGCATTCCCTCAGTTCCTTTGAGCATGTTTTTATTTTTGCAAGTAATTGTCTTGCATCTCATTGCAGATTGGCCTTGGCTGTGGAACCAAATCTTGGCTCTATCCCATGTGCAGTGGCCTTATGCCACCTCCTTAGTCTACCCCTCTGCGATGCTCCTACTATGAAGACATCACTGGCGTAGAATATTTCTCCTGTATAGGATTCATTGATTTAGTAGGGATTCTTATTATTACCTGGCCCGTAATTCATCATTTTTCTGATCTGTGTTTGTTATGAAAATATAATTAATTAAGAGAACCCTTTGAGTTTATGTAATCTTCCCCCACATGAAGAAGACCCCAAGCTAGTAATTTTCCTTTGACTAATTCTTCTATGGATATGCCTTAACCAGTCTTATTAGTCTTATTAGATTTTAGTTAAACTGTGTGTATCTTGGTAATGTACAAGAACTCCCTGTGATTATCTGTTACTGACCCAGAATCAGTGAATGTCTAAGGCAAAATCATAGAAATATATATATATATATATATATATATATATATATATATATATATATATATATATATATATATATATACACACCTCTTATATATATATATATATATATATATATATATATATATATATATATATATATATATATATATATATATATATATCTCTCTATACTATATATATATATATTCAGAATATATCCCTCCCCCTCATGGCAGGGCCAGTGCACAATTAATTCTGAAATGCAGTTGGCGAGTTCAATTTGTTTATTGAGACGGGGAAATATGGTGGCGCGAGAAGCCGGGGTATTTGCAGACCAGGGAATAACAGTTCGCGCCAGTTGTTAACGAATGAGCGTCCGCTTCCCCTTCGTCACCTGATCAGGGGAAACAATGGAACCACTTTTCACCCCCATCACGTGATGTGGGAGTAGTTAGGACTGGGGAATGGTCAATAGGCTTAGTAGGGCTAGCGGCCAGGTAGGACCTTAACCTTTAAGCACTTGACATCTAAGGATCCTTTCCCTTTGTTCCTTTTGCTGGCTGTATGACTCTTTGCAGATCCGATCGGCCTAAATTTTGAAAACAGCCACCGCCGAAGTCAAGGGCTCCTAACGAAAACATCTCCCCAGACGGTCTGGGAGATGTTTTCGTTAAAGCTCAACAACACTAAATCTCGGCTACATGTCCTGCGTTCTTCTCCACTCTACATGGTTAAACTATTTGCAACGAACGGCCAAGTCGATTTGTTTGCTTTGCAATTTGTTAGAACAGGTTCGTGCATTGCAAATGGTTATTAAATAACCCTTTCCCTCCTCCTGAAACCCCCTTAAATTTTCCATTCCTTTAAACTAATTCCATTCCTCCTGAATTTTCCCTTG
>NC_089793.1:56027459-56047459 GCF_040412425.1 Macrobrachium rosenbergii
TGTGTCTGCTGAAGCTGCTGTTGTTTATTTTTGCCTTTTGTTTATAACTACTTTTGTTAACTTTATGCGCTTTATTTTTATTATTTATGTTTTTTTATCTTTACCGAACCTGTTTCACCGTAGTAAAATATTAATTTTAACTCATTGCCTGTTTCAATTCTTTGTTGTACATCATAATCGTCGCAACTGTAGTCCTGGTATGATCAGAGAACACGCCAACAACACTCAAAATCGATAACATTTTTAACTCTCAGCGCTTGCCCACGGCGACGAAGATCATGAATAACCAAAAAAAAGCTGTCTTTCTTTTCAGGTAAGTGTCGCGACCGAAATGATATTTCTGCAAAGGCTGATTCTCAGATTCCCACTGACCAGCCTGCCTCCCCCTTCGAAGTTTTTGTTTGATACTTTCGTGGTGACTGTTTTCAGCGCGGTCGGGTGCGATGAACGCAAAGTAGCAATGCTGGCGGCAACGAGCAGTTTTGGAGTCGACGACAGTCGAGACCTGAGCAACAAATTGAAGCACGCCGGGCGTCATGAAGGTGGTGTGACCATGGTGATCGTGTGACCTGACTGCTTTCTCTTTGACAACAAATATCGCTGTCTCCATCGGGGTTTCTGGTTGTCGTTTTACCCTGTCATCAACTGTTTAATATTGCCCGATGACTTTGCTCTTTTTCCTGCCTGCTGTTCGCCTTTTATTTAACTACTGATTGGCTTTGCTTTTGTTTGGTGCTGCCTTTGTGTTGCTGCCCGACCTGACTTCCTGCAAATATTGTAGATGATTTGGCACCATTTTATTGTTTTTTGTTTGTTACGTCTGCCGTCACCAAATACAAATATGTTAAAAGAACATAACGACGCTCGAATTTTAGCTGCATTTTTAAGTGAAGGCTAATGATTTCATTATACATCGACGATCACATACAGCACAAAAGATGAGATAATGTTTGTCCGCAATCAGGACCAACCACGAAGCCTCGTCGCGTGTCGTCTTTGCTGTCGTCGGCGGTTATCTTGTGCTGCTGTTTTGCTGATATGGGCCAGTTCAATGACCGCTGATTTAAAGTTTAGGCCATTTTCGCTTGTTTCTTTTCGCTACGAAAGCAAATGGTAGACACTATGTTCAATAACCTGTTTGCTGTAAATTGCAGGCACGAATTTGTTATATTCTGGGCTTATCCAAATGAGCATAACAAGCTGAACGAAGGAAGCACTCAGAACTACTCGATAAAAGTTACTGTTGCCTCCCAACAAGGAAATCACGCTCGGCGAGACAACTGCAAAAAACGGCTGAAAGGTACCCGACCTGTCCGTTTCATTATTAGGCGCAGAGCCTTCGGCGGTAACTGGCTTTAATTTAAATGTTTAATTCGTAGAAGCTAAGACCAGAATGCTGGTTCTGCATTTTTAACAGCTCGCGATAAATTGTTCGGCTGAGATGAACGCACAGCCAAAAAACGAAGGAAGAGCCTTCCGTTCTGCTTGACTCGCATCACGTCAGGTGTTGAAAAGAGATGTATGTCTCAAACGCTGTTGGCGTATCTCTACGCACCTGGTTATGTGAATTGTAACAAAGGCCACACGTTGATTGACCGATGCGCAACACCGGACTGCTGGAAGATGATGCGATTAGGGCGACGGCACGTGAAATTCCTTTCTTTTCTGTAAATGTTGATGAGCTCAGAAAATAGTTTTCAAATACTGTAGCCAGGTGGACAACTCACGCTGCTATCACTGCTAGCATGTAGTGAACTTTCTGGTTTATATTATTGATGACTAAGCTTAAGACTAAGTCTTTGGCACAAGTGTCTTTTAAACAGGTAACTACTTTAGGATATATCCGATTTCTTGTTTTTATTTTTATGTGTATTTAGTTTATTCAAACCAAAGTCTCTTGAAAGTGATGAAGCCGAACTATAACAACTGCTAATGTCAATTAAATCTGTACTATGAAAGCCGAAGGTGCGCTGTACTAAGTTCATTGTCGTCATATCTTTCATACATTAGCTAGTCTGAAGTTACAATCATCGAGTGAAGAAGAAGGAGAAGAGAAGAGAGAGAGAGAAGAAAATGCGAAAGACTAAATGTTGCATCATATGCTGGTATTTTAAATGTAATAACTTTCGGCGAGAAGTGTTTAAACAATAATAGCTTTCTAATGACATATCATAAAGGCAAGCGATGAGCGCGAATGAAGTCGAAAATGAGCTGCTGCTACTAATATTTTGATATTTTTCACTGAAATGATGAAAACTGATATTGTTTTATAAACATGATATTTTTCTCTGGTACAACTGCTATATCGTATTTATTAAACTAATCATTATCATAATTTTACCCTTTTTATATAAAGACAAAAATCTCATTTTTGATCAGACGTCACTCACCCGCTCTTTTGCGCAAACGAAAAGCTCTGACATTTGTATTAAATAACTTTCACACTAGTAAAGTTAATAATATTGGCACCTAAATGGTTTTTAAATGAGGCTGTGGAGCTGAACTAAAATAGCCAAGCTGTGTGTGCAACGCTTAAAAAGCAGAGAATATGTGGCTGAAAACAAATAATTAAAGTTGACCACAAGCAACATGCATAAATTTCATGCTCCTCTGATGGCTAATGCTCCCACCTTCTGACATTTTGCTACCTGCTATAACTTTATCTCGTTTCCTTCGCCCAGCCGCCAGCCGCCGCGTGGCGCGTCGCGGAGGCGGAGTTGTCAATCCTGGCGGTAGATGAATCGCTTTCACAGCGTCGCTCTGACTGAAGATCGATGTAAACTGCAGGCTCTTTCACTGATCTGGACTGCGTCGGCATGGTACTGGACGTCTTGCTGGTGGGCGTCTGGTATTCTCGCCGCCCAACAACACAGGTCGAGGATGACACGCCAGTGTCCCTCGAGATGGCCACCCGCATCTGCAGATCCGGAGGCGATGAACCGATCTGCTCAGTGCCTCGATGAAGATAATAATCGGTCGAATCTCGGCACCTAAATGACCTAGCTGCTACTTGGCTCCGTGAAGGTGATGATGATGTGATCTGAAAGCTGTGCCCGGGCTACACAAGCCAGCAAGAAAAAGAGAAGAGCCTCGTTTTGCTTAGCTGAACGGAGCACCCCAGCTGTGGTCTGGCCCGAAGGCCTGGCAGAGTGTCACGTTGTGTTCATAATTAGTGCTCTGAAGCAGACACCATCACTGTGAAATGATCCAGATTTCTCAGCTGTCTTTCATGGCTTTCCCATGTAAGTGGGTATAAAATGTTGGGAGTTCCTGCCTGTTCAGCCTCAATGTTGCTCGAAGGCAGAATTTCGGTCTGTTATCAAAGTCCGGGTCTGAACTGGTTTGTGCTGCCATGACTGAACTGGTATAACCCACTCCCCACTGCTTACCACACAACAACACAAATCGACTCATTCATTCTAACTGTGATAATATGATTATTAGGTACAATTTCATGATATTACGACCTCCAACGAACATTCTATAAAACATTAAACTAAGTATGTTAAGAAATATGGCCTTGTGCTGTCATCTGAAAGACTCGAACTTTCCATACGCTCATTACAGTTACACAGATCTGTCTTTAAAAGAATTTCTTTCTGGCACAAATGTACGACAACGCGAGCAGTGTAATGACTATGAGAGGATTTCAGTCGGCTGACCTGAAGAATACAATAATGTGTCCCTTACAAAGCTGGCTAATGTTTTGATACACAGAGTGGTGCAACATTGACTCGATTCTACATGATATCTGTTGTATGATGAGACATGGCTCCCGCAGAAACATTTTTATAATGAACTTGCAGTATTCTGTATACGGCCACTATACTACAGCTTGCCTTGTGCACTGCACTAAATGAGTGGCTATTTCATAACTAACATATATACTGTATATGTATGTAACTTGCAACCTTATATATGTATATATGCTCATATATATATGCTGCTGCTGTGCTGCTTATGTATATGTATATGTATATAACAACTGCTGCTGCAACCCTTAGCAACTATGTATATATATATATATATATATATATATATATACATATATATACATATATATATATATATGTTATATATATATATATATATATATATATACATACATATACATAACATATGTATATGTATGTATATATATATATAACTCATATGTATATATATATATATATATATATATATATATATATATATATATATATATATCTAACTGTATATATATATATATATATATATAACATGTGTATATAATATATATATATATATATATATATATATAATAACTAACTATATATATATATATATATATATATATATATATATATATATATATATAACTATATATATATGTATCTTTAATCTTCATTATATGATGCGTGTGTTACATTCCCAAATAACCTGGTACAGCTATGGAAAAGATGTTGCAAGAAAAAACACCAAGCGTGCTGGTGACACTGTCGGCAACAAATGAGTGGACGCCCGTATGATTTACAGCGATGCCGAAGACGCAACCGGTGGCGCCAGCTAACGTCCGGTAATTAGTGAGCGCTGAAGGCGAGAGGAAATGTTTGCCGAAAATCTTGTCCGTCACTTCAAAGAGATGACACCTCAGCACACGTACCTAACAGCTGAGAGCCTGTCATTTATTCACTGCTTTGGTGTCTGAACTCGTACTAACAATGACCTGTTTGATCCAGACAGCCGACCGGGCACAGTGTGCTGTCCAAAGCGTATATTTCTGTAATGAATTTACTTAACAACTGGCGCAAACTTCAAGGCGGGTTGAAGAAAAAGACCGAACGCGCAGAAAAAACACAGAAAACAGGGTATTTGAACAACAGAAACTCAGTGCGAATATTTCCAGCATTAACTGTAGTCTTTTGTTTGTGATGACCGAAAAAAGAAATAGCCAACACCTCTCGGAACATTTACCAATGAACGAATATCGGGAGTGCGTCGTCTGACGCGACTTTATCGTCTTTATGGTAAGCAATTATACTGGCGAAACGAGGAAATCACTGAGGTATCCCTATTACTGGTGTTCATATGAAATATTGCTGATAATAAAATAACGAAAAAATTTTATTAACAAAATGATATATATGTCGGACAAAATGACGAAAGAAAAGAGACTGACGTGTGTATGTGTTGATTTGCATGTTGAAGTCAGTAAGGTTTCTTGACTGTTGCTCGAAAGAAACACTACCTATTTTGTTGTTTATTACATCGTGTCTTCTTTTGCAGAAAACCTGAACAAAGGTGACTTAATGAGCCAGCAAGCACAAAGGCAAAGCTGTTAAGCTATTTTCTCTATGTAATGAGATGCCCTTACAACTTCTCTGAAATGACAAAACTATAAGTACCATTCAATGAAAATAAAGATGTCAACGCTCATCGTTGTTGGAAACAGGCGCGATGCGCTAACACTCTGAAATGTTGCAAAACACAAATTTCTTTGGTGAGCATTCCATGAATGCAACACTGACACACAAGATATACATAGAAGACAGAGGCGTCATAAACGACTGGCAGCACATGTTCTGAGAAGGCTGTCTTTGTCCGCCGGGTCCTGCCCCTGGCCATATGGTGTTCACAGACGAACCTGCCGGAAGGCCATGGCCGGTCTGAGGCGCCTGCAACACACTACCTGCTCACCGCATGATTCAGAAAAACCGCCACAGATGTTTTTTAAATCGTGTGCTAATAATGACTCAGTCTGATACTTGGCTCAACTACGGTGAAAACAGAAAATCTGCATTGCTGGAAAAATGAGACTCAGGCGTCTGTTCATAAATGATAACTTATCTTCCACACGAGGCACAGGCGAAGTGTCTCTGCGAAATCTGTTATTGGCTCATTATTATTATTATTATTATTATTATTATTATTATTATTATTATTATTATTATTATTATTGAGTTTGCATTTTCTTTTCATGTTTTTGGTTGACACCTGAGCTAGCTGAAAATTATTATTATGCCTGTTTCTTTAATTGTTATCTTTTTAATATGTTTTACTATTATTCTCAGTACTGGCAATCGTACATTGACCAGGCTGCTATTTTACTACACTTCGCTCTGTGGATATTGCCGATTATCATTTGCTCGAATTTTATCGTTTATCTGGGCTTTGTGTGTGACCTTCTCTGTATATTCACGTATATAGCCTGAGCTGAAAATAAGAATGTTATTATTATTATTTCGGTAGTAACCCTTCATTTAAGCATATCTTATAACATCTAATTGCTGCTACAAAACTATTCAGTTTAAAAGATTCTGTCTCTGGTCTTCTGGTGGTGTCTTTTTCTTCTTCTGGAAGGAATTGTCCTAATTCCATTGCTGCTTATTCCATTATTTTTAATTAAATTATGTATTATTATTATTATTATTATTATTATTATTATTATTATTATTATTATTATTATTATTATTATTATTATTATTATTATTATTATTAATCAAAATGAAGTAGATACATTCTCACATTCGGATGACCATCGGGCATTGGTGTAAATAAATGAAGGAGAGAAATTCTCTGGGTGGAATTATATGACGAGAAAGTGCTGTAGGAGATCGGATCACATATACACCAACATCTAAAAGCAAATGGCAAGTATAACTAAATGGTCATCAGTCATCATAATCCTGCTGAAAACTGATTCTAATTAGTATTGGGAAGGAATTAATTGCATTTATATTTCCTTGGGAGATCATACTGGTAATCCGATTCACTAATTTCACACTCCTGGAGCTGCTTTAAACCTCTCATTGAAGCCAATATCCCTTTGATGTTTCCAGCTACGACCAAGAGAGAGAGAGAGAGAGAGAGAGAGAGAGAGAGAGAGAGAGAGGCATTGCCAGATGCCTCATTCTTTCATTCATTTTGAATGTGTGCAAGACTCTCTCATGACTCTGGGCCTTTTAGGAACTGCAAAAGTTATACTTCCCAACATCGAGGAAACTCCCACGCCTGCCCTATCCTGTCAGCTTTATTGGCTTTCCATTTCTGAGTAATAAATCCTGCAACTCCCTTCGGTGCGTTTAAATGCAAACTCATCCTCATAAAGGCATTCATGGATATGGATCATAGCAATACCGCTCTGATTCCGAGTGCTTGTGGAGAAGTCGTGGACACTGATAGTCAGGGAACATTCTGTTTTTGGCTTTTGGCTCTTAGCAGACTGCCAGTGTCCAAAGAAAGTCCATTTAATTAGAAGCTACTAGAAATCTGATTTAATAATAATAATAATAATAATAATAATAATAATAATAATAATAATAATAATAATATACAAAGGGAGTAAGTAAAAAAATTAAATTCAGGTGAACCTTAAAAAAAAAGTAAATGGATGAATATTCAAGTTGACAACACCAGTACAACAACTGTTTCTTTCCTCAATGGCTAGTGGGTGTGCATATCTCTTCGATACACTCCGATTTGTGTACTACGTTGGTCGAAGCAAGGCCAAGAGGAAGAGAAGATCTCACTTCCCCCCAAATCGCCCATGTAGACGGAACTTTGTCTACCTCCTTATTGCGTCAGTTGAATTGCCGTAATGAGCAGGCACTTCTAAGATATGTCATCGCCTACGTAGTTACCCCAGGTGGGAGGCGACTCCACCCAATTGGGTAGACCTTGTCTCTCTTGGCATTAGGTCGAAGTATATTAGGTCAGCTGAAGCGCAGGCTACTTGCCCCGCCGTGGAAGACATGACTTCAGGCGTCTGCGTGAGAGAGAAAGATGAAGAGGATCGAGCAACCTATTCATTCGTTAGAACAGAGGCGTCGTAAGTTGGAGGGGGGCGGGGGACATATGTCCCCGGCCGCAGCATATATGGGGCGCCAAATTGAAGTTGAGAAGACATCTATTTTGGGGGAAATGGGGTGATGAAACCAGTAACTAGAATCTTTAAGTTTTTATGTGTTTCGGCTTTTATATTTTATTTTTAATGGCCATTATGTATAAATGTAATCGTATATGTTAATTTCTATATTATCCAGAAATATTATTACGTACTAATAAAATAAGTGGTTCAGTGATGAGTCACTGCAAAGATATGAATAATTACATCAATCTAGTGTTTCGCTTTCTTTCGTGAGCATTGTTTGTGCATAGCCAACTGCAGACTACAATTATTTCATTTTCACAAAGCTGCGGCTGATGTTATTATTATCCAATACATAAAGAAACCATTTCTAAAATACGTCTGCTAAAAGGTACTGATGACAGGAAATGCATGAGCGAACAGTTCATCAGATTGCTAACCCAGATTCAAGTTTGGCTTTCTTTTTGGATATTAGAGAGTTTACTATCTACAACCAATGAAGCATACATCCAAAGAAAGGTGCATTAATGTGGCAAGTTTCTATGACACGGCAGATGGCTTGGAACTGTGCAGCGAAATTGTAGATTGCAGAATGCTGCCTAAAACGCGAGATGATGTTCTGATCACTAACCCACGAGGAATTGCTGTTTCATTGTATATTATGGGGGTAGTGTTTTCCCAAACCTTCGAATTGCCCTTCAGATACTGCTGGCCATTGTAGTATCAATTGCGTGAGCGATCATTTATTAAGTTGAAACTTATCTTGTCGCATCTGCGAGCCTCTATGGAGCAAGAGAGATTGTCAGCTTTATCTGCTAAGTGTGAAGCAAGAGATCATAAATAATATGACTTTGATGACGTGGTAGACAAATTTGAGCTGTAAAAGCCCAGAAAGATAAAACTGTAAACAAATTGTAACGTGCATCAATACTAATTGTCCTACAATTCATTGTCAATCCTTTTTTTTTTTTTTAGGTTTTCTGTTACCAATATGTCTAATTATCTTTACATTCTAATACCTTTATACGGTTTTATTTCCTTGCATGTGGTTGATCCTAAGCATCCATCACTTTAATCTTTTGGTTTTCATTATTTTGACGCGTGTTAAACATTCTTTAATGAAAGAAATGAGTTTTATAGTTAGTGGAATCCATCTTTGTTCTTTTCAGTTTTCTTTTCAGGCATTATAGCTATTCAGTCTTTAAAATCTATTTTTCTAGTATTAAATTCTATGCTGGCACAAATTGTACATTTTCATGATTTTCTTAACCCATTCTAATGCTTAACTCCTTTTTTTAGTCAAATTTATTTAATTTGCCATTTGTCTTTGGTTATTAAGAGTTACTGGTTACTGTGATGCTTTACTATAATCTACATTTTATTTATCTTATCAACATTTTGGAATTTATTTATGAGGGCTAATGGTTAATTAATTACAGTATATCTATTATATGTAAAATAAACTATTTCAGTTTGCAAATTCGGTTTGTGTTGTATCATTCAGAATATTATGCATATTAGAATGTTTTGTTTTTTCTTAGTATATCTAAAAGAAACAACATTTCTGCAAGATTAGCACAATCAAGTAAATACTCCTCCTAGACCCATCTCCCTCACAGGGGCGCCATGAACTTTCCCCGAGCGCCAGCAACCCTCACGAGCTACTGCGTCCAGAAATGATTGTAAATGTCTTTTATTAAAAAGAGCGCCTGGAATTTCTTTGTTTGACCTCCAGGGAAAAAGCCACCGAGAGATTAACATACTCTTAAGACCTCTCCCATTGCATGCAATTTCAGTTAGATTGAAAGCAGACGTGCCGAAATATAGTGCAACTCCACGCGCATCTTGAAACAGTGACAGTCACATATGAAACATTTTCAAGGCTGTATATCTTACTGTGGTGAAGGACAGCTGATGTCAAACACCAGCGCTGAATCTATCTATTGAATATCTAGGGTAGAGAGGGCTGTTAAGCTATAACAACACAGAAGGGTGCTGGGGTGATGTTGTTTAATGATTGGTTTGATCTTATGATTTCATCATTCATGATAGGGGATGAAATCACGGAATGCTTTTGGAACCAACTTGGATAACCAGAAAACTCTTCTGTGTCAAGTTATCGATGTAATGATAACAATGAGAGTCGGCAGTGTTTATAATTTCTAATAGGGAATGATCTTATCTGTCACGCCATGGCCTTAGATGTGATGTGACCACCAGGATTTATCGTGTAGAGTTTATTTTAACACAGCTGAATCAGACAAATTGATAGAGCATGTCTTTTGGGTACTGCAGACAGATATATTCGAGGTGCTGTTAAATCATAAATAAGAGTTTAGACAGCTTCTTCTCGGTAGAGCGTTGCGCTAATTAGTGATAAAATAAACAAATAAAAAAACAGGGAAACAACGATGGTTTATCAGTTTAGTGTCAACGAATGCTTCAGGCAAGGTCAAATCCTATAATGAGCGTGAACTTCCCTTAGAAATTTGCAGACCTAGCAACTTCTCGAAAAATGTAGACCTAAATCTAGAGTGCGAGACCGATAATACAGAAAACATTCCAGAGGATATGACTGGGCTGCCGTGCGTCCAAATGACTTAAAATCGATCTCCGACGTAACAGAGGAGGAACCTTTGCGGTATATATGCGTCTACGTTGTTAAACAATTTTCAGTGCGTTATCCACATTTAGGTCAAAAGGCGACTGATCAAAATTTTTGATTGATAAAATTAACCAGTCGGCTGTATTTGCCATCGAAACATTTCCTCTCACTGAAGCTTCATGAGAAATGGCCTCAAAGCCATCGAACTGATACTCATAAGGACGGAAACATTACATTGCATAAAAAAGTCAGCATCTGAAATTAAATCACCAGTTGTTGATGTACCAGAAGATGATATTTCCTCTTCTTCGAAGCTCTGTACAGTTTTTAGGATGAAATATCTGAATAAGAAAGTTGACATGGGTAACTAAATAAGTGAATTATGCTGCAAAATTAGAGAAAAAAGATTTGAAAAGATTAAAAAATAAACTGTTATGTGCTTAAAACTTTTTATGCATTATACAATATTTTGATGTACGGTGCACATCTTTATAACACCTAACAAATGTTTACTAAACAAATTTTTGGTGTTGCATATAAGGAATTTGAAGATTTATTATCCTTTTCGTGAAATTAGATTCCAGAAACACGTAAAATAAAAAAGAAGCCAGGAAATGTGGCCTTCCAACCGTATAGTGTCATTCATAAATCGCTCATAATTTGGTAAACAAGTCGGCAGACCTCATATCATTCGACCACGCCCGGAGTTGCCGATGTCGTAGTCATTGTGCTGGCACATGCATCCTTCTACCTGTTCAGGGATACAGCCCTCCACACAGAGCTCTTGTAGGCTTTCTGGCAAATTGTCTTTTAATACTGACCTTGATTTACATAGGTATTTATATCCAGAAATGAAGGCGGCCTCCTGCACTTTGCCTGATGATGATTTTTTATAACTCATTAGTTGGTGTCGACAACGAAAAGATCATCCATGTATCTGTCATGTCTAAGTTTGATTAGGTATTGGAGGCTCTGTCTTCTTCCTATGCATATTTGTCAACAAGACTTCGAAGGAGTCCCCAGCACCACTACCAGACTGACGGAAGACTTGTCTCATATCACACGACCAGTACAGGGTTAATTTTGTAGAGATCTGAGAGAGACATGAAAGGATGTGCTCTTTACTAATATCTCAAGGGGTAGCATCGAGTTGCAACTCTCTGAGAATGATCCATTTGCAGCCCCTGCACAACCGAAATCGGCTCGCCAGACACTGAAATAGTGCATAAGTATCCATCAGCAACAGCTCACTCTGTCAATGAAACAGAGTTTCAGTCTCCTCCCCTCAAGTGTCCACTCCAGATGCCCTTGGAAGTAGATGGAGAGCCATACACTGTGGGAAGACACGAGCCTGATATGAGATCAGCGACCGACGCAACCCGGGAAGCCAGCAGGAAGACGCAAATCACGTTCAAACGCCCAAGACAGATTACTTTTGCCTCGAAGAAAGATCTTTATCAAAATAGGAGTGGCGTTAATCTATTAAACCCTTGTTTTTTCTGATCGTTATAAATCGATAGACAGATGGTCTGCTAGATCGTCCGGTTGGCAGTAAATGAAACACAACAAAGAGGGGTTAACTTGTTAGCGAAGTCTTGCTAATCATAATAATATATATATATATATATATATATATATATATATATATATATATATATATATATATATATATATATATATATATATATATATATATATATATATATATATATATATATATATATATATATATATATATATATATATATATATATATATATATATATATATATATATATATATATATATATATATATATATATATATATATATATATATATATATATATATATATTATGATTAGCAAGAAACAGCAAAATTGCCTCCCACTTTTTTGTTGTTGTTTGTTTTGTTGTTTTCATTTACTGCAAGCAGCTCGATCGATAGACACATCTGTCTATCGTGACTTCACACGCAGTCAGAATAAAAGGGTTTAAAACAGATTAGGCCACTCTCCCTTCAAGTAGCTCTTTCTTTTTAGGCAAAAGTGATTTCTGTCTGGTCGTTTTCTTACTGGCAAAAACCCCCTGTGGGCATCAGCTGAAAATGATTCAACCTATATGCTGAAGCGCCCTGCCCCATAGAGATAAAAGCAGAAAACAACGCAGGCCTCGGTCTCACACGCGGCGCTGGATTGATGGAGTAAGGACCAAGCCACCTGCTCTCGGCAGTGCTTTTAGCTAACCACGTGGCCCTTTCAAAGTATACTTTCCTCGTGCCCTTCGACCGAGCCACGCGTTTTGCTCCACCGTTGACCTGCCTGATGCCCACATGCCGCCGTTCAACCCCTTCGTGAAATTCACGCATTGCCTCTTGTACTGAGTTTTCCGTGCATCCTAACACGTGGAAGGAACTCGCCCTCGAAATCGCAAGTCATCCACGGACAGCTTTTGCACTGGAACCAACGGTAAGTTCTGAAGACCTCCATTCAGTCACGCTTTTTGTCTCTCATAATATTTACTTAACTTGAAAGCCAGTAATCACTGAATCTTTTGTCAAATGTTCGTGCTCCTCGAGTGTCGGCAGTGCTAAGCTATCATTAACTTATCGAAGCCCTTTTGGCACCTCAGTGCAGCTTCGAATTCATTATTCTTTTGTCTATTTTCATTACTGGCGTATAATGTGCATATCTCTCATTTCAGAGGGACCCTTATATCGTGGAAGCTTCTTGACCGTGTCTGAATCCCCAGTTTCATCCATCCCGCAGGAATCCCCTCCAGGATCAATAATCTACTAGCATTCCTCTTCCGTCATAACGTTATTTATGTAAATACACTCCTGCAAGTTTGCCCACGTGTTTTACATAATATTTTCCTCAGTAACAAGAGCCTTACGCTCATATGAAATTCCCCCTTTGTTTTCCTCTTTTTATGTTTTTCTGGACCCACGAAGTCAGAATCACAAGGCTAAATTACATTTTAAATTGTTAAGTACCTGTCTCACAGAGAATATTTCAAACTAAATTGTCAGGAAAAACAAAAAAAAAAAAAAAAAAAAAAAAATATATATATATATATATATATATATATATATATATATATATATATATATATATATATATATATATATATATATATATATTATATATATATATATAAAAATATATATATATATATATATATATATATATATATATATATATATATATATATATATATATATATATATATATATATATATATATATGTGTGTGTGTGTGTGTGTGTGTGTGTGTGTGTGTGTGTGTGTGAACAAAGAAGGCAGGCATGAGTCAGTAAAGTGCAGAAATACACAGGTAGTAGGAGCAGGAATAGATATGGCAATGTATAATTATTTATTCCAACTCATTTCGCATTCAGCTGAATGCATCATCAGGGTTTTGTACAATAAATAATAAGCAATATGAATTATACTATTTAGCAAATTGTCTAAAAATCACTTATACGTAAATTAAAATGAGAATAAAAAATGCACATATACATAAAGGTAGACTAAAGATTAACATAGAATTACACCAGAAATCAAAAGCACACATGTTGATCAAAAGTTTAGATGAATAAATAAAAAAAAAAAATAGCGGAGTTAAGGAGTTAAGAAACATTTGTACCTAAAAACACCAGGTTCAGAAAGGTTCATACAGGGGGGTGGAGGTTGACTGGGTGTTCAACTGCGGAACAAGTTGTGCTATGAAGAGGGACTCGAGAATCAGTCATTCATTTGGGTTGGAGTTTTGGCCCACAATAATAGAATCGTCGTATTTGATGAGAATTTACATTTTTACTATGTTCACGTGTACTGACTTTTTCAGATTAGATAGTGAACATCCAGTACGAGAACTACGCCATGTTTGTTTCTGCCAGTCTACCTTATGCACATACATACATATATATATATATATAAGAGAGTCTATATATATATATATATATATATATATATATATATATATATATATATATATATATATATATATATATATATGCATATGCAGAGAGAGTTCTCTGTTATTTACGGTACACCTTAAATTCCCTCAATATTAAATTTGCTGTCTTGGCGAGCCTTCTATTATTAGTATTTTTGGAAGCAAATTAAACCCAAGTCCTTTATCTGCAACCCTCTTGAACTTTCAGCCTACTATTTTGCAAAATTCTCTCTACGAAACTATTTCCACTTCTTTCTATAATTTTATCTTTGATGTCAAATCTATTTCTTTTGGCTTCTACAATATCGTCATTTCCATTCGGTCATCATTCACTCCATCACATCTTTTCTATAATTCCTCATGCCTCCTGCACTTTTCGTCCTTTCCTCTTTAAGCTCACTTGAGCTGTCGAGATCAGATTCTGATTCTCCTCGCTTCATATCACTTTTCTCTGCATCCACATCTCATATTCTCTCTCCGATTCTGAATATATTGTTTCTCTGACATATTGTTCTTGAACTAAATTCTCTTTTCAGATTGTCTTTGTTTCACTTCAGATTCACTCGAAGACATCAGAGTTCAGAGATAAACTTACTCAATTTTTTACAGCAACTATCTATTTTTGCCTTAGAAATTCTTTGTACAAAAAAAATGTGGTTTTGATAATGTTACAACTCTTCCATAACGATTCTACTAATCTAAATAAAAATATTAATAAAATCATCTATTTAAACCATTTCTTCAGAGCAACACTTTTAGAAATGAGGAAGAATAAAACTAGAGGTTCTGGTGAGTGAGAAAAGTGGGTAAAAGTGAAAGCAAAGGTGAGACAAGCAGACAAGGCACTCATCAGAGCATATGTCCACCAGACCGTTTTGTTTCTTGCAGAAACATAAATTCTTTCTCCTTCTCTATCTAAATGATAGCTTTAAAAAATTGCTTAACAATACCTGCATTGATTTACTGTTTAGTCTGACACACTATCAAAATACAAAAATTGTGCAAAAGCATATTTATATTAATATCTGTTAATGTCATAGTTTTCATGCCCAGAATATACTTATACAGGAACAGATTGAGAATCTGAGACTTTGTGGATCGACATTCAACACTTCATGTGCTACAGACATGCAATTAATGATCGCCCTAACAATGAGTGATAGGATATCAAGTCGACAACAGTTATATGCATAGCAGTATGAAAACAACTGAATTCCTCGGAAATCTTGGAGACTTGCAATCGGGAAGATGATTTTGGGAGCAACACTCTTGCCTCAGCCGAGATTTGAAGAATAGCTGTTACTCCAGGTACTGTTGTATGGGGAAGTCGACCTAATTCACTGTGAAAGTTTTTAAAAAGTCCAATATTGTTTCATTCTAGTTTGATAGATTTTCGATAATGGCATCAATAAAAGAATAATACTTTTTCTATCTTTATGTCCAGTTGTCGTTGGCATACTTTTAATACTTTACATGCAGGATCAGTTAGAACATCCCAAAGCATTCGGAAAATATATCTTATGATGGATTTTTCCTAGCATTTTTGCTTCATAAAACACTAATATTTTATATTTTCCTCTTGATATATATTCCCCTCAACATCCATTAATCTGTGATTATCATTTTTCATAAATGAACTGATACTGTAATCATCTTGTTGAATCTGAAGCCTTTTTTTTCTCTCTTTTTTAATGATACCAGTCACCGTAGTCTAAATCGGCTGCGTTCATTTACTTGTGAGATGAGGAACGCTCTGTACCGAGCGCTTAACAAGAAAAATGCCATTTATGAAATTACTGATTAACTGTTTCTTCTTTTCCAGAAATTAGTCCTCACTTGGGAATTCACCTTACAAGACACTAATTCTGTTATATCTAAAACAAAAAAAAAAAAAAAAAAAAAATAGAAAAGAACAAAAATATTGACAAATCTAGAAAATAAAAACTTAAGGTTTTCTAACTATATGGCATCATATGATCTACGTGTTCACAACCTAGTGTTGTAATCCCCACTCCCCCAGCCCTGACCAACTCGGTAGGAAGCATTGAGAGAGAGAGAGATTAACAGGGGATGCACTGTCCAGACCGAGAGGGAATGTAACTATGTTAATGTAATTTCACACGCACACACACACACACGTGTGCATGTGTTGTGTGCATAAATCCAAGCACTTTATACTCATAACAAAAGCTCTCATAATTCACGGGTAATCGATAACCGTTCCATCGGATAAAAGAATATTAACATGTGTACTTTACTTTCTCTAATGCTTACTTTTCCGGGCATCATTTTTTTTAGAAAGGGCAAACCTATTGTCTATCTCCGATGAGAATGCGTGAAAATATGCACAGGTAACCCAATATATTTCAGTAATTTTGCCATGATGTTATCCGTACAAATTAATTTTCTGTATGTAAGCAATTGTTGTTTGAAATGACAGATCAGTGAAAATATATTGATGATCCTATTTGTGGGTGATATTTTAGCGATGGCCAAGCTCTCAGTTGACAAGGAATACCCTACATAGTTTTCTAGATTCAGATTTATGAACGCTGTGTGAGAATTTTATATCAGGCTGTAGTTGGTACATACACACAGCCATATACAGCTATCTGGATTCACCAAAAACATTTGTTTTTATATCAGTTATACTTCATAGTTCAGCAATACATTATTTCTTATGATTCATTGTATATTCTTGTAATTAAGTAAATTTTTATTGTTCAAGTATATCTTTTTTTTTAGATTTTCATAGGAATTCATATCTGGTAACATTGGCATTACAGTAGTTATGTTATATTTTCATAAGCCTGATATTTGAAAAAATAACCTCAGTCACTTTCATAACATTGAAACTTTCGGTCATTGAAAGAATGCCATGTTTCTTGCAATGACTGTGTGTGTGTGTGTATGTGTGCAAGAGAGAGAAGAGAGAGAGAGAGAGAGAGAGAGAGAGAGAGAGAGAGAGAGAGAATGCATACGGTAAGAACAGGGCCACTAGTTTTTCTTTTTAGCGCAGCTACTGCCAAACTGCGAATCTCCCCAGAGAGAAATATTACAACCTTTGTATGCTCTATAAAGCACATTTTTTATATATTTTTAGATTGAAAATATAAAAGAAAACATAAATTTTTTCCCTTGAGCTTCTCTACAATGAAGAATACTCTTGTAGATTACACATTTGAAAACTGAAAGTGTTGAATTGTTCTGAAACTTTCGGCCTAGGCAGTGTAGGTAATTTCCGCACTGTTTTTAGGGGGTTAAGGTGAAAGTGGATAATTGGTAGGTGGCAAACCCATGGTCTTTCTTAGACCAAGGGCAAACCTATTTACATGGCATATGCGGGAGTGTCATTATTCAATTTCCTGGCCTCCACATGCTGTACATCAGGTATGGTAGGCGTGACCGCAAAAGCCGTTTGCTTGAGATTAGTGCCAGAGATTATCCCGAATTTATGATGAATGAATTTAGTTTAACTTTTACAGATACAGTCTTATAGCCGAGTTAAAAAAAAAAAAACAATCAATATTTAAATGAAAAATCAGTTTCAAAAATCACCATCTCCTCGCAGGTTCCTGTTCGTACTTTGATCCCTCACGGGGATTCCAGAATTCCCCCATCGGCAGTCAAAAGTCAGGAGGAAAGTGGAAACGATAATTGAAGGTTCCGGAATCTCCGTCATAAATAAGACTGGGAATAGGAATATGTCAGGATTCCGGTTAATCCCACTGAAGTAAGTGTTGCAGTGGTCAAGCTCACCGAAGTCGATTCAGGTGGGCAACAGCGAGAGCGGAAAACAAAGAGGGGCCATTTCTTTCAAAACACCTGCATTTCAACCACCCCCCCCCCCAGTAGTCTGTCATGTAGATGATCAAAAGAAGTCGAGGTTACAATATTATCGTTATTAAAAATATCATGTTCAGTCTTATAATAACCGTTTTATCGGCATTCAATCTTTATACGCACAGACACACACAAAATATATATATATATATATATATATATATATATATATATATATATATATATATATATATATATATATATATATATATATATATATATATATATATATATATATATATGTATGTATGTATGTATGTATATATATATCAAATGAACACATGGGAACAGGTTTCACAAAATATATATATTTATATACACGAAGATGATGAAGGCAGAACCCTAAAGCCTGTCCACTACACTGGGAAACATTTTTTGAATCAAAGTTTGCAAACTGTTTGAAAACAGTTTGGAAACAGTTTAGAAACACTTTTTACTGTATATTTGTTTCATCCAGAATGGAAAAACATTTAGTGTTTCTGTGTGTATATATATATATATACACATGTATAATGTATGTATGATGTATATATATATATATATATATATATATATATATATATATATATATATATATATATATATATATATATATATATATATATATATATATATATATATACATATATATATATATATATATATATATATATATATATATATATATATATATATATATATATATATATATATATATATAGAGATAGTATATATATATATATATATATATATATATATATATATATATATATATATATATATATATATATATATATATATATATATATATATATATATATATATATATATATATATATATGTATACGTGTATACATGTATGTGTATATGTAATTACATATATACACCTTAACATTTATATTTTATACATATGTATATATGTATATGTACATATATACATACGTTCAGAAGCAAGTCACATGACACGCTCCTTTTCCTAAAAACTTCCTCACCCATCTTTTTCTTTCTCTTATCCCCTCCTGAGTACATTAAAACTGCCAAGTAAAAACAGAGGTTACTGCACCAGCAGGCATCCTGACGACAACTGAGGTCTGGACAGGAAAAACATTGTTTGCAAACAGTTTAGTTGTTTTGAAACGGTTTCCAAACTGTTTACAAACAGTTTCCAAGAGACAGCTAAACAGTTTGCAAACTTTGTTTCAAACAGTGTTTCTTGGTGTGGACAGGCCTCTAAGCAGAAAAAGGTAAAACTAGTCGAAAGTAAAGAGAACAGCAGAGAAAATTACAAAATAGGCAAAGGTGTGGAAGACTTTGGGAATTTAACGAGGAACGAGTGCTTTCATGAAAATTGACTCTAAAGTCGTAAGCTCGTCCTCGTATTGGGCTGAGGCTATTATTTCATAGTTTCTCACATCAATCTGTGTTTTGCAGAATCAAATATAAGGAATTACTCTCCAATCTGCAAACGCAGATTGATAGAAAAACTGGGATCTAAATAAAGGAGAAAATTCATATTATAAAGTAAGCAACGAATAATCAAAAGCTTTTCAGTGGGGCCGTACAGCTAGCCCACTGACTGAGTCAAAAAAGTGTTGGGATAGTACAGATGGCCCGAAGGGTTCAAAGGGTTAAAATCTCATCAAAATCCCCAAAGTGGTAATCCAACAAAAATTTTACAGATTTCAAATAGATCATTTTTCCGTTCTTGAGAGATTTTCTGAAGAAAAATGACCATACTGTACATAAACGAGAGTGAAAACAAATTCTTCAAACTTCATCGAAATCCCCAAAGTGATGCTTCACCAAATTTC
>NC_089793.1:56052459-56101985 GCF_040412425.1 Macrobrachium rosenbergii
ATTATTACAGAAGTAACTAGCTGAGATGAAATGAGTGGAATAGACGACCTTGCACATATGCAAACAATTAATTTTTTTAGGACAAAGGGTTGCTATGAACATATTAAGACTTTTTTCGGTATAGTATTATATAAAAAAAATATGCGAATACTTTAGAGATCCAAAAGAAGAATGGTAAAGTCGAGGAGAAAGTGAGACAGGTGGAAACTGATGAAATACTGGGGATGAATATGAGAACTTATGGAGAAAATTATATTTTTTAGTGGAAACCATAAGCAAACGGGAGCGGTATTCAGTAAATGGACAGTGGAATAAAACTTATAAAGACATAAATTGTGTCAAAGCCTAATGTAACCCGGTATGAAATGAGTGAAGATTTTGTAAAATTGTTCAACGTAATGCATATGATAGAAGAAATCAAAATTTAATGCTGCAAGATTTCAGTGGGTTATCGTACGCTTATAAACAGCCATAGAAGTGATTATTCGAGATGTACAGATGGCAACTCAAAGCCTAAATGCTGGAAGGGCTCCAGAAGTTGTTGATGGAATTACTAGTGGGATTCAAGTGGTTGACTGGATCCGCGAGAAAAAGGTATCAAAGGAATAGATGCGATGAATAATAATATTCTTATTTGGTGTACTTCTAATGTTGCATGGTAGGTTTTTATTTGGAAAATGCTGAGGAGAACCGATCGTCTGATGGGGAAGAACGTAGTCGTTTCAGAGTGTTTTGATCAACTGTCTGTTCATGAAACATTCCATAATTACATTTGGCAAAGATTGACGTAGATAGAACTTATGATTTAATAGCTAATGATGATGCTTGGCAGAGACGACTGTTTGTGAGGGAAAAAGTAAAAGTATTCCTTTTTGAAGCAGAAGCTTGGGTTAGAATACACGACGCAAAGGCGACAAGTATGCTGGAAAACTAGAGTAGATAATGGTGTCCTATAAAAGATTATCTGTTCAATGCGCAAAAATGATGTTGTGCGTCAGGTCGTCGAGAGGCAAGGAGTTGTGGAGTAAGTTGTGAGCCTGTAAATCGAAAGGTAATTTCTCAGAAAGAAATAAGAATATTGACAGGTGACAATAAATGAATACGTTCATAAGAGAAGCAGAGATTGGACATTAGAAAGAAAAAATGTTGACAGCGAAAATGCCAGTGCAGAAATTTGGAGAATGGAGGCTTGTTTGGGTATTCACACGGGAATGTTCTTCATATGCGCGGGTCAGAAAGCACCCGATCACTAAAATAAGTGAAGTAAAAAAGATTGCTGAAGATTTAGGAAAGTTCAAAGGATGTTGGATGAAGGCAGGTATAGAGTCTTGGATGAACTGGGGAGAGGGAGACTTGTATGCATAGATTTGATATCCATCAAAATAAAATCCGTTATATACAGAACCATTCTTTATTTACTAAATAAACATAATGTTATAAGTATAATGACCTCAATGTGTAGCCAAAGGAAAAAAGTCCATTACAAATGCATTAGTGCTTGGAGAATATCGGGAACAGACTCATAGATAGAATAACCCAGAACTACGGATTAAACAAACTCATCAGATTTTCCAGCTCCATTAATTATTGTTTGTCAAAAACTTTATCATAATTACAAATGTATTTCCACAAGGAATTGCTGCAGATGAACACTTATGTTTATTTTAAATGGAATATATTTACAATTAAAGGCATCAATCAGAAGAATGGGGAATGATAGGCAGGGAAAGGAATATTCTGCCTCGGTGTTAAATAATTTAGCAAATGTTAAAATATTGAAACATATATGGGGGATCCTCTTGAAAGGGGCCCCGATGATGGGATTGCAGTGAGGATGTTAAGGCAAGAAACACAAGACATGCAGTTGTTTCCACAGCTTGCGACACCGTCCGCAATGAGAAGGTGCAGGTGATTATGTACGGAAATTATAACGACGTCGGCGAATCGACGGTTGCACATATGGTGCCAAGATAACTTGATTCTGGTGTGAGATGCTTACGTCAAAACGTCACACTGGGCTAACTGAGTCAGGACTTGGTGAGAAATTGCACTTCAGAAAAGAAAATGAAATTTAGTCAGATATTTAAGTTGCGTGACTATTTGAAAGAACCTCGAATCAGGACGTTACCTTATAACGCAGCAATGGAGAGCCGAGTCAAAATGCACCAGGGACTGAGAGATGAGTTTAATGGTTCACGCTTGGAAGTTACTGGGGGTGGCTACAAGGTTGGCCACATGGGTTTTGCTCAATAAACAGGATGCAAGGGGATGTGCGTTGGATCTAGCGCCAGGTAGGATTCTGAGAGCGAAGCTGCTGTGTCTGGCATTTTTATGCCCTCCGAGAATTAAGATCTGGTTCTTCTCAGAGGGCGCTGGGATCGTGGCTCAGCCATGATCTCCGTTTCATGTGGCAAGCCCTCCTCAATCCTGGTGACTTCTGGCAGCCCATGTTCTCCAGTTTCTATGGGGGACTCAACCTTTTCTGGCGGGTTTCGCCAGGCTTCCCTCTCCATTCGCCTTTTTATCTGAAAGGAGGTATTTCAAGTAGCCACCAGGTCTTAAGAAAGGTCCAAGATGTACCCAAAAAGGGGAGCATGGAGAGAAAGTTGTTTAGGAATGAGTTTCTCACGCCCATCTTCAGTTAGTTGTTAGTACGAAAAATATTACATTTAATTTATAAATCAGTTTGGACGTTGGGTTAGCTTATACAATGGTTTCCACGTTCTAGTTTATATATATATATATATATATATATATATATATATATATATATATATATATATATATATATATATATATATATATATATATATATATATATATATATATCTACTGTATACACACATATGTATGTGTGTATGCACATAATTTATGGCTTAGACCATTTGTTTACTTTCATTAACTTCATTGAAAATTGATTTTCTCTGCCGTTATCGCATTTCATAATAATCTCCTTTAACACTGCGAAGATCAATGGATATGTTAAACAAACTGATAATCTGGAAGTTTCAGAGATTCCAGAAACGAGATTCTCCTTTGAGAGGAAATTAATCTGATACGGATTACTCATTCAGCGCTGTTGGAATTTGAGCCTTTGTTCAATCAAGAGTTCCCACGCTGGACCCAGAATCGGCTCTTCGTGGATGTCATTCAAACTTTATTCGAAGATCTTCCAAGCTCATAATCCAGGTATATGAGCTAAGGCCTCTCCCCTAAATGTACATGTAAGAGCACATCTCTGTACTCAGCTCATTATCGTTGGCCAGTTTTTATATTGTCTTTAAAGATAATGATATACATCAAAATCAAATATTGTGCGTCTTGGTTTAGTATTGGTTACAATATTTGTACTGAATTCTACCGTAAAATTATGGAGATTTGATTGAAATTGAAAAAAAACATTTGACATTCTAATTGATACTGCCACCCTAACAAAACTCATTCATGCAACCCCGAAACATAGAGAAAAGATTAATTTGGCTACAAATTCTCTCAATTAAGTAGTAAGTAAAGGTTAGAAGAAATGTTATCCGTTATAAACGACTTATGTAACTCTTACTGTTCCTAATCGTGTAAATTGTAGGAAATGTTAACATTTGTGATAAATCTTTGCGCTTTAAAAATTCGTCATTATTATTATTATTATTATTATTATTATTATTATTATTATTATTATTATTATTATTATTATTATTATTATTATTATTATTATTCAGAAGATGAACCCTATTCATGCGGCCATTGACTTGAAATTCACATTCCCAACGAATATACTGTTCATATGAAGGAAGTAAAAGACGGTAATATGAAAAAAAAAAAAAAAGAGACGAGTTTAGAAACGAAAAAGAACAATTTATTATATGAATGAATAGATAACAATGTAAGTAAAATTCAAGGAGAACTGTTCTAGGGTAGTAATGTGTTCCAACTTTGCTTGAACATTTGAGGTTCCAATTACACAACATTCTCGTGGAGACTTCCTCAATGCAACGATGTGTGGAATAAAGGACCACTGGAGCTGAGAATTCGACAGCGAGCCACATTTATTGCATATTGGAGCTGCTGTTCAGCAAATGTGGTCGCTGGTAAAGAAGATCAGGGATTAATTGTGAGTGTGAAAGGTCTCTGTTAAAGTACAACTTATGAAAAAGTGACACACAAGAGGCCATCCGTCGATGGTCCAAGTCATTCACAAATAATATTAGGAAACAGAAATTTTCCACCACGGACCGCTCTATCTAAAAGAGATAAATCTCTGGCAGAAGCAGACATCCACACCGGAGAACAGTATCCTAGTAAAGGAAAGATAAATGACCTAAATTGATTTTATGGTTGATAAAATATATGAATCATTACGTACAGTACCAAACTTCCATACAGCATTTCCTGGAACTTTCTTTAAATGGTTCTCAAAAGAAAAATGTGAGTCAAAATTTAAAGCTTCAGACTCATGCAGTAGGGTCCCATCCACTTGAAGGGGAGGATGGGGTGAAAAATCAGTACGCAAACTACTAATCAATAGTGTTTTCGTTTTACTGGAATTCAGCTTCATGCCCCACCGACTGCCTGCAACTTCCACTAATCCGCTCCATGTCACGACTGAGACTAAGGACAGCACCTTTTCTCACAAGTGGAGATTTTACTGCACCCACAAGTGATGCATTATCGACATATACCATATCACTTGCACGCACTAAAAACCAAGAACGCTGACTTTAGCCAGGCATTTACTTAACGCATTATCATAAAATGGATTGATAATAAACGAAGGAAGATTCCAGTAACAGACATATTTTCCCTCTCAGTGCTATGGTTACTAATATTAGCATTTTATCATTAACAGTGCTACTGTTGTTATCGTTTAAAATAAATATTGTAAGGCAGCGTTATTTCTGTTAACCTCTTACTGTTATGATCATCAGCACACCTCCAAAAATATATCACAACAGCTAATCACAAAACATCCACATAACCAGAAACCTTCAAAAGCAGTTTAACGATACTCCAAGTAATATGAGCTTGTGTTTATGGTCAGCTTCTCTCTCTCTCTCTCTCTCTCTCTCTCTCTCTCTCTCTCTCTCTCTCTCTCTCTCTCTCTCTCTCTCTCTCTCTCTCTCTTCCATAATCATGCATTTTTCATACATACTACCGTAGTGGAAATCAGTTTATCGAAGATTGCTTACAGGACCACCAGAATAATTTCTGTATGCCCAGCGATGTCGCCTGGAATTTTGTGTTTGTTCGGTTTACTTAACAAACAAACAAACAAATGAACAATATATATATATATATATATATATATATATATATATATATATATATATATATATATATATATATATATATATATATATATATATATATATATATATATATATACATATACACGGAAATTTTTATTTTGATAATTTCACTTCTCGCGAAATGGCATCATCTGAAGAAATTTCGTTTTCCTGAGTTAGTAAGAGGAAACAGAAAAACATCTCGAGTCAATAAAATCAATGAATATTTAGCCAAGAATGAGCGCAAGTTACGAATGATGTTTTTCCAACCCAATGCAGGAATATACTTTGATGTACTTTTTTTCCAAAGCCCCAAATTTATATCATTCGTACCTATGGATAACGAAGCAATAATTTTGCTGTATCTGTTGTATTTACGAATTAAGCTAAAAAAACACATTGCCGCTACAGAAGGCACAAGGAAATAATTTTCTAAAAGCAAGACAAGGAGGGAAGTGGGTGAGGGTCCGTGAGAGCTAATTTTTAATAAACAAATGTGAATTTTAAATAAATCGAGAATAATGAAATATAGTAAATGCCAGAAATAATCGAAATTGAGAAAAAACTCTTCAGTACATTAAACATTAATAAGTCAAGAGAGACTCAAACTATGAAAATTATTTCAAACTGATCCAGGGATAATCAGTTATCCATGTTGCCCGGAGGTCCGCCCAAATTTTGATTGTAATTTGAGACCAGATTCATACGGCAGCTGTAATGCTTCTCTATAACACTGCTCTTTCCTATAATTCTAATTTTCTTGTGTTTTTTTTTTTTTGTGGGTGTGTGTGTTTTTTATTTGTTTATCCTTTTGAATTTCCTCTTCCTTTCCACAGTTTCCGCTTATCTTTTTTTTTTTTTTTTACACACTGGAGCATTATAAATAATAATGAACACTGAAGTAACTGGATTTATGTCTAACCGTCGATGGTTGTAAACTTCACAATGTTAAATAATGCTCCAGCTGTCTCCTGAACACAACAACCATTCGGATTTTTCAGAGAGAAATCTTGTAAAATCTGTCTTAGTCACCTTATGCAATGGCCACTTTTTCTGTTCCCAAAATTTCTTGAGGCCATTTCTGATCAGTCCCTGATATTCTTTTCAACTCAGAAAATACCCTTACGTTGCTGAATGGCACAAATAACTTCAATTCAGAGTTACTTTAAAAAAAAAAAATTACGAAACAAATTTACATATATCATTTAATCCACCACTATGAATGAGATACTTTAACCTTTGAGATGACATTTTATTAAAAAATAAGATTTTTTTTAGCATTCATATTTGCGATTTTTTTGGATCCATGTTTGCAACTTACTTTTCACTTTTTTGCCTGCAGGATACTGTTATATTTGATTTTGTGCTTATCACGAAGATCTGAAGAAAAAGTGAGATCCCCAAATAGGAAATTATATATAATAATAATAATAATAATAATAATAATAATAATAATAATAATAATAATAATAATAATAATAATAATAATAATAATAATAATAATAACTAATATAACAATGAACTTCATCGTAGTGATGCCGAAATTTAACCATAATTTTCATTATTCTTCGACATTTTTATGAAGGGATCTTCCACGACTCAAGCAAATTAAATGTGGGTGTAACAGCAACCTTAGTGATATTTTCTCTGTAGATACACTCCGATTTGGAGAAATGATACAAATATCAAAGCCGCAACAGCAGCCACTTCATCATTTAACCAATGAAACAAAGACAAATACACTAAGCCTAAGACCTCTTCAGTATCTGTCACCACACTTACGTTAAAAAAATGTCAATCAACATCTCGTCAACCCTTCTACGTCTATCGCCCCACTTCCCACCACGTGTTCCACCACTTCTATCCCCGGCCCCATGCCAGCTCTGTATTGTTTTATTTTTCGATTTTTTTTATATCTGTATATCTCCCAATTTCAATTTTTATGACACATAAGAGTGGCCGCATTTCATCTTCATTTGCTTCCAGTGTCGACGTTCCGCTTCCACAGCCCCTTCCTACATGGCTTCACAATAACTGAACATTGACATGCTCTCCTTCTGTCACCTGAATTTGTGCAGAGCTTCTGCTACAACCACTGTGCTACCCTTTCTGTTCGTCGCATTTTTCCTCCCACTGACCTCCTAAATATTTGGCTACTTCCATCCTTCCACCATCCATGATGTTAGCTCACAAACAGTCTCACTTGATTAAAGGTCCTGACATTACCTCTCAGCTTTATCAACTTACAATATTTTGCAGCCGTTTTCATCAGTATATTTGGTTTCTCTTCTTTATCACCAGTTAACACTGTCTCATCCCTAAATTCAGGCATTCCAAACTCTATTCACTATTTCTTTTTCTGTTCCAAAAATAAATTTCATATGAGTGGTAGAGAGAGAGAGAAAGACACAGGCAGAAGAGAGAGAGAGAGAGAGAGAGAGAGAGAGAGAGAGAGAGAGAGAGAGAGAGAGAGAGAGAGAGAGAGAGAGAGAGAGAGAGAGAGAGAGAGAGAGGCATAAGATGCTTTACGTTAACCGTAATGATGTTCCATATGTAATAATCTGTGATATTTTATTTATCAGTTGCTACAATTTAGAATTAAATAGCCATTTTCATTTAGCATCCCATGGCATTAAATGTGTGTGTGTGTCTTTACACAAAGGACATGCTAATCTCTTGAAGAAGAAATTGCGGTTTCCTGATACTGAAGATAAAGAGTAAAAAAAATGCTCTTGTAGTTTGAATCTCTACTGTCAGTTACAAATATTAGAAATAGTGACAGGTTTATATAAAATTTAATTTATTTGAGGCCCGAATTCATTCAATGGGTTTGTCAACTTTGTTATTAGATTAAAACATCTCTTGCCAACAACGTTAATGAGGAAAATGCATAATCGCGCTGACATCATCAAGATGACCAATTATCAAGGTTGACAAATAGATACAAATTATTATATTAATAATCTTATGATCTTCAGGCTCTCAGACGTGATGGTATTTTGGTATTTCAAATATATATCTGTGACAGAAGAAATCACTTTCAAAAACAGTTGATTCGTAGAATCAAAATAACCGGAGGAAACATACAAGATAAACAAAAGACTTGAGAAAAGTATAAACAAGAAAGGCATTTTTTACTCATCTTTTTCCCTTGACACCTTTCTATCTACAAGTTACAATAAGATTTCTTTCTCTTTTTTTCCGCGGACAATACAAAATTAGATTAGTCCAACCTAACGCTTTTGACGCTAAATTTATTATAATTTTTTTTCGTTAAAAGTGGGAAATGCGAATGGGAATGAAGAGATACAGATAGATATATATGGAGAGAGAGAGAGAGAGAGAGAGAGAGAGAGAGAGAGAGAGAGAGAGAGAGAGAGAGAGAGACGCAAACTACGAAATGCACGAGTTATGCGAAGCCCCAAATAGAAAAGACGAACACCTGTACAGGAATAATAAATATCAACCGCCACCGGCCCCCCCCCCCCACTCAATCCCTAGAGATAGAAGGACACACACAGAAGGAAGAGGATCATTTAAAGGAGACAAGGAAGAAAGTAGTCTGTCAGCAAACAGTGAAATTAAAAGAAAATGACGATCGTTGGAGAGAGAGGAACAGGAATTAACTCAGGATGTTTAAGAACAGGAGCATGAGCCAGTTGACACAAAGTAATGTTATTAAAACGAGAGAGAGAGAGAGAGAGAGAGAGAGAGAGAGAGAGAGAGAGAGAGAGAGAGAGAGAGAGAGAGAGAGAGAGAGAGAGAGAGACGAAATTTACAAGTGGATGTGGTCTTTGACTTGAAACAAGGGACGTGATTTAGATATTAAAAATTTTTATTACAAATTTGCATTTGAGATAAAAAGAAATTATTTTAGCTAATTTCCATCCGACAGTACTTGCAAAACGAGGGACTTCTGGTTGTCTCGGTGGCAATTAAGACTGAACTCTCTTAATATTTAGATCTTCTGCTATTATCATAGTTTAATAAACGAGAAGTTGGCTTATGCTGTAAACTTGGAATGCATTTATCTCTGTCGACATTCGACATTTTCTTTATTCTGCATATTTATAAAAAAATTTGCTTTTACTAAGTAAAAATTTTATTCAAATTGGAATTCGAAATTTCTCTGATTGAAAAACAAAAATCCCTGAATTTTTTAATGATGCAACAAATAATACATTCGAGAAACAGTTTCGTGAAAGAACCTTCAGTATTATACCTCATTTTGTAGTTGAAGATATTAAAATTCTGCGTAGTTGTTGAAATCTTTGCTGCTGACCTTTTTTCCGGGTCGCAAGAACCTTCATTCACATAGGCTGTCAGCTGACTGATAAGGCGTTGCAGTAAGTGGGTTGGCCCCATTTTACGAATTTTTCATGCAATTAACTGCTGTCGGGCCTTATAGCTTTAGAGAAACAATTATAGCCTTCGAGATAGATAAAATTAGAGAGAAAACATAAAGTTTAGTCTTTGCTAAAAGTGAATAGTTTATCTTCTGCATCTTTCTTTTCAGTTTCCCCGTAAATATAAAAAATACTCTCTGCCCTCAGAGGCGTCATCCAGCATGCAGAACCTTCTCTAGCGTTCTTGCTCGAAGATCTACAACAAAGATGCAGTATCAGTTAGATGCTTTTGATTAATGTACTTTGAAATTAGTAGAAAATTCTTCAGGATTTTTTCTAAATTTCAATTTCGAAATCATCAAACGAGAGGCTGATGTTTACCTACGTTATCAGTTCACCCTGCAATAATGATGGTCACGAAAACAAGAACATAAAGATAATGAAGGTTTCTTGAGAGATAAAGTCGATACGAGAAGGCAGTCTCTCTCTCTCTCTCTCTCTCTCTCTCTCTCTCTCTCTCTCTCTCTCTCTCTCTCTCTCCTTCTGTTGTAGCTGTGTGGAAATCGAATCCGGATAATGGACTTGCATACGCAAATAGTTTAACCCGAAGCTTCGGGAGGCTGTAATTCTAATCGAAAGGTAAAATCAAGGTGAGACGTCTCTTATTTTCAGATAAGAGGAGGATTGAGCAGCTAATGGGAGTCTTAATCAATACGTGTTCCCACACAAGGCAAGAAGAGGTTAAGATAATTTTTTCTGCTTTGGTTCTTAACATTTTTGTTACTTCCTATTCCTTTATACAGTATAATCTTGATTTCTCAAAATTCTAGTACTTTAACATATTGCTTAGGATGCCAGATACCACTTTGGTCCACCACTATAGTGGTTTCCAAAAGCAAAAAAAAAAAAAAAAAAAAAAAATGTAAACAAAACAAATATTTTTAAAACAAGCCAGAACTGTACTTCTACTTCTTTAGACACATAGCAGCTCAAGACTAGAGGAATATGAGTTTTTTTTCTTTCTCTTTTCCATGGCGCATACGCTTTCCGAAGCCTTTCCCACGAACAACTTCTCAATATCAAAGTAAGGGGAATGAGGCAATGATAAAATAAACCTGACTTTAGACCAGATTAGAAACACCAAGCTCAAATGTCACGGTTATGTTGGTAAAAAATGGACATCAATTATATGACAAGTCAGCTGGAACATTTAGGCCATGCACTATCTGGCCGCTTTGCTGGTTTGTTTTATTTTTTAGTTTATGTGACAGATTAAATGTGAAAATCATAACTGTAATTGTGTTTTTGCAGATGCAAATTTCATAAATACCTCTCTGCATCACTAATTGTCGAGAGAGTGACATTAGTCGTTTTCCTAGTTTGAATTATACACAGTTGCAAATATGACTGTAAAGAGCTCCACTTATCGTTTTTTTTTTTATTTATTTAATCATGGTCTTGGAGTTATTCATTAATGTACACTCGGCAAGAAAAGTGAAAATACAGTTTTCTTTAGATTTCGTTCGTCGAATTTTAATTTTTTTCTTACAGAAAACACATAATCTCGGTATATTTACCCTAGAATATGAAAATATAATGCAAATTATATCATATATGTTAAATCTGCAAAACAAAAACGTTCAGATACTTAAAAACACCATGCATGTCCGAAGTAATCAGAATTTCTCAGATGACTTCGTTCATAGAGATCTAAAAGATAGTGTGTGGATATCTCGGTGTAGTACTATTAGTCAGAACGGCAATATTTACTCGTTTTCCGTTATGGACAGGCTTATTATTGCATCATCATACGAGATAATGATAATTTCTTTAAATTTTACACATTCATATTTGTATTTCACCTTGTTAAAAGTCAGCTGGAATTAATGGCAGTAAATGTTGCGACAGCTACGACAAGTTGACCAAATCTATTTAAATCCGCAAGAGCGTTCTCTATAATGTGTGGAGCGATTCGGCGGGAAAACACAAGTAACTGGATGTTCTCTCTCTCTCTCTCTCTCTCTCTCTCTCTCTCTCTCTCTCTCTCTCTCTCTCTCTCTCTCTCTCCATTGCTAAAATATACTATACAAATATAGTATCGCTCAATCTCTAAAAGTAAAAAAATAATGAAATGAGTAGCTCCTCATATACTGTAGGCCTAGGCTTACACAACAGCAACTCTCTCTCTCTCTCTCTCTCTCTCTCTGTCTGTCTGTCTGTCTGTCTGTCTGTCTGTCTGTCTGTCTCTCTCTCTCTCTCTCTCTCTCTCATCGTAACATTGCATTCGTTCCTTTATTGTTCCCCACGTTTTTCCTTGGACATTGCTCAAATTTAACTCTTGATTTCACTATGGAAGATCGCGTTTCCGATTATGCAAGCATTCCGTTCGTTGTGGTGTCATAAATTTCATTTGTGTAAGGTTAATTGGTAGGTTAAGTCGAAAAATATTTAGTTTGCTCAGAACTGTCGCTGCAAATTACAACTTGAACGGATACTGGAAAGCTTACTACTGCATTTAAGTATCAATGATGTCAGAATCGTAGAATATGATTGAAAGTTATAGGAGGTCAAGCAAAAAACCAACACACTAAGACTGAAGCTCCTCCCCTTTCTAAAGTTGCCAGATGTCGCATTATTGAGCAATATATGTCCGAAGATTTAAATCAAAACTTCTTGGAAGAGGAAGGAAAACAATCAACAACGAGAAAGCGAGGAAAACATCTGACCTTCACAACACATCTTCCCCAATGCACGGCAGAGAGAGAGAGAGAGAAATCTACACAAATCTACGCAACACGTCTCAAACGCCGCAACATTGCACATCAACACTCCACGATGTTCCTTAAGGGTTTCTGCAATCAACATTCATCAACATAAGAAGTTCAACATCCACAATAACACCCCTCTGATGACGTGTATCCAGCCAGACGGAAGTCGGACGGCAGAGGAACTTCGTCGACCTACTTACCAGAATCCAATAAAAAGCTAAGTACAGCCATTATTTATAACAGTTGGTAAATTCACTTACAGTGTTCGGGTCTCGAGTGGCAGGTTGCTGATATAAGGTGAGCAGCGCCGTAGATTAATACCTTTGCCTTGCAGACGTAGCGGTTCCTGATACCTCATTTTTTTTCATACTTTTGTGTCCTTTTATTTTTTACGCTTGACACGTGGTTAACTCTGTTCTTTTTCAGGAAAGTGCATTTATTACTTGTTGATATTGTATTTTATGATGCATTTTTCATAAGTGATGTCCTTTTTTAGCAGATATATGAATCTCGGTTGTTATTTACTTGCGTTCCTGGTATAGATTTATGAGGTTACGTAGCGGCTGTGTTTATTCATATAGGTTTCAAGATCACTTAGAGAGTAGGCGTGCGGCTAGGAAACTTAATAGGAAAATGTCTCCTCCAACACCAGGTGGGAGCGACCCCACCAACCCAGCTTCCCCACACAATCCTGTAGTTACGGTAGTTAATGCTAGATCGGCAATTGTACCATTCGCAGGTCGTGTCAATGGTTTTTTGCCACAAGGTGTCGAGTCTTGGATTTCATCTGTAGACGTACACCTCACGGCAAAATCCATTATCGATCCGTCTTTACAATTGCAAGAGGCAAAGAGTTTCATAGATTATGCTTAAGGAGACTCAGGTGCGTACTTACGGGGAATTTCTTTTAAGGAAACAGTCACTTGGGATGATTTCAAAACCAATCTGCGTTCCTTTTATGGGAGTGAGGATGCATTGGATGAAGTTCTTGCTTTACGCAACATCATAAAAGTCGCATTTATGACTAATCTAAGTATAGTGGATAGGGCAGCTCTGATAGGAGATAGGCTCGAAGAGTATAACGGACAAGTTGATGGCTCAGGTTGGGTCAACCGTAATAAGCATCTCAGTTCCAAATCTCTCTGCAGGTTGTTTTATTTAACACTTATAACAGCGATGTTACCTGAACCTTTGGTTAAGTGTTTTGATGAGAAGTTAACATTAGATAGCTCAGAATTAGATATCTATAGACAAATACGGAAACATTTTTCCAAGTGTACAGATCTTGATCCTTCTCTAACATGTATAGATCGGTAGAAAAAATGACCGCTATGCATGTCCACATGGCATCTATAACCCTGGCCAGTTCGCACCTTTGGTGATGATGTAATAACTTATCAAACAAAATCGTTTCCTTCATGCAGGAATGTAAGGCAATCAGTTATTTATTGTTTTGAATAAATACACGTCGACAAAAGATAGAAATGAATATATATCAATCTAATATATAAGCAAAAACAATAATTTTACTGTCTATGGTTACATCAGCAAGAGATACGAATTAATGGGTTGTTGTAGTACCCAGGTATCAGCACGTGGTGGTGGATCCACAGCCTGAGGATGTTGAATTCTGTGGTAGTGAATGGGTGTGTTGGGGGAGAGTGAGAGAGAGAGAGTGAGAAAGTGTGTGTGTGTGTGTGTGAGAGAGAGAGAGAGAGAGAGAGAGAGAGAGAGAGAGAGAGAGGAGGAGGAGGAGGTGTAAGGCCTTACTATTGTCTGTTATCAATCTGACTATGATTAATTAAACGGTGACGAGGGGGTTATGAATACATTATTTCTATTCACACTATTTAAAACCAATACTATTTCTTCGTGCTAGGTAGCCCAAAAAGGGTAGGCAACCATCCTTTTACATTTCCATGGTAGATTTTATTGATGGCACTAATTTATGTAATTTAACAAGCCACATTTTTCATTTCCGTTCCCTGGCCAAACATTCTACAATACGTAGAGCGATTTTGTTTAAAAAATTTTTTTATGTCCCGTCGTGGAGAAAAGGAAACAAATGTTAATTTTTGAGCCCAAAACAAGCAAACAAACATTTACTCTATTTTAAAGGTCACGAAATTTATTACAGGTAATTGTTACAATACATGCATATTTATAAATTCATCTTCATTACATTCAATATTACTATTTCAGCTTTAAGGTGTCTCCGACTATCGTGTTCACGAATATATTTTTCTTTCTACCTTTTTTCCCTTTTTCTTTGGGGATGAAAGTTAGCGAGGCGCTTGAAAGTCATATGTGTGTTTTTCCAGTTCCTCAAGGCAGTTGTTCGGAGACTTATTTTTAGTTTATAAGTTCTTTTTTTTTTATTTAACTAATTGCTAAGTTTTCGACAGTGTTTTAAATCACTCTTTGAGAGTTTCATTCATTATTTAAAGTTTCTGTTCGGACTGGTTCGCGCCTGATCATTGGCACTGAACCAGTCTGTAAAAGGATTCAAAGTATATATAAACTAAATTTGTTTGTGTGTATATGTGTGTATATATATACAGTATATGTGTGTGTGCGTGTGTATGACTATGCATCTCAAAAGAAATGTGTGAGTGTGTGTGTGTGTGCGTGTGTGTGTTCATTTCCATCATATCTTCCGCTGGAGTGGTAAGTCGAATGAAATGTTAGCCATTCATTCGCTGCTGGGCCGGGAAACTGGTATGTTTAGTCTAGTACATAGATAGGGTTCCCATGCACCCCCCTGACATATACTTGCAAATGGTACCAAAATTTAGCAAATGTCGTCTAGAAAATGATAAACCTTATTAACAGGTGATCAAAATGTCCCACGTATGTTTTATATGTAAATTTGTGCGGCCATTACGGAAAATTTGTTTTTCCGCAATATCTCCATTACTATTGAAGATAGCAAAGCAAACAAGGTGTCTAACCCTACATTTGTAGGGTCAGGGAGTTGGATAAAGCTATTTGTAATGTCATAGCATGTATCGTAAGGTCAAAAGTGAATATTCTGCTGATATTGTGGCCAAAATAGCTTCTTTTTCATGCTATACATTACTGCTTTGTTTTTCCTTCAGGTACCTGGTGTTGGAGATGTGCATGTGTGCATGTGTGGTGGTGGTTGTACAGTAATGGTTGCAAGTGAACAGTAGTAGAGAGTAGATGCTAAACTGAGTTGGTGGAAAATATGCCAAAAAGAAAATACAGTAAAACTGCAGCTCCTGTAACATCTATATGTATACTCCATGATGCTACTTTGAATGACCATGGGAACTTCATATCCTTCAGCAACATCAAAGGACACCTTCTGAGAAATTGAAACACCTACATGATATTCGAGATCAAAGGTACAGACAACCACTGGATTCACCATATCGTATGCAAGTCATATGTGAACAAATTCCTGAAACACTTCCTGATGAACTGCAGAACATCGGCTACCATCAGCAGTGTTACCAGCGTTTCAGTGCAAATCTTCATCGTTTGAAAGATGAAACCAAAGATGAAGCCTCTACTTCACAGAGACATCATTCCCCTCGTAAATTGGCCTCTGGAGGACCTATATTCCCTGCTGAATGTATCTTCTGTGAGAAAATGGAGATAAAAGATGCTAAACGCAAAACAGAGCGACCCCGGTATTTCGCTTCATATAGAAACAAATCAAATGCATGGGAGGAAGTTGAGTCACGTGCCCAAAAAAATGGGTCTTATGCGACTTTATAGACTTATGAAAGACAAAGATTTGTTTGCTTGTGAGGCCCAGTTCCATCCATCATGCTACCAGTCCTTTCGTAATGCATTTAAGAACCACGAACGCAAGTTTGAAAATGTGAGAGATGCCCAAGACACAGAACAAGCCAAGATCGCAGCTGCCCATGAAAAAGCTTTTGTTTCAGTGGTGGAACATATTCAGAGGCATATCATCCGTGACAATGAGGTTGTGAAACTGTCTTCTTTGCGACTGCTGTTCATAGAGGAATTAGAAAAAAATGGTTATGAAAACCCAAACTACCGTTCCTATCTGGACATAGGATCAGGAAAACACAGAATGTTGCTAAATGTTTCTGACCTCGCAGAAACCATGGGACCAGATTATTGCGCTGCTGTGATGGGGCTGTATGTCTTCACAGGAGAGGACTGCACCAGTGCATTCAAGGGCAAAGGAAAGGTTGCAGCCTTGAAGAAACTGGAAAAGAGCTCCAGATTCCAGAACACATTCAGGCAGCTTGGGGATGAATGGCAAACCAATCAGGGTCTTCTTCAGAGCTTAGAGCAGTTCACTTGCATCATGTATGGAATGAGTCGTGAGACATCTGTCAATGCTGCACGTGCAAAACTGCTTCGCAAGATGGTGGGTGAAGATGAAAGGCTTACCTCAAAGTCCAAGGTCGATCTCGCTCGCCTCCCTCCTTGCCAGGTTGCTTTGATTCCACATATTCAGCGTGCTAATCACCGTGCTGCTATATACAAGAGAGCTGATGACCCTATCCTGGAAGCACCTCAACCCCATGCAGACGGGCAAGGCTGGATGAAGACTGAGAATGGGATCTTGGAACCAATCTGGTCCCAGGAACCAGTTTTACCACCTTCACTTGTAGACTTGCTGGACACAGTAAGTCATGAAGAAGATGAGAATGAACCAGAGAATGAGTTTGACTATGATGATGTGTTTGACAGTGACGATGACTCTGATGAGTGATATTTCTTGTCTACTATTTTATGAGTGACATTTCTTGTACGCCAGTGTTATTGGCTGTGTTTGCTGGCTTGCAACATTTACCTGGATGTTACTTGTATGAGATTTGTTGTAGGTTTCATGTTCACATATCTTGATGTTAATAGCAAATTGATATCCTGACAACATTAATCGGTCCAGTTAGAGGGATATCTATTGTAATTGGTGATACAGTCTGTTGTCTTTACTTACAATAAATGGGATACAAATTTTGACAAAGCACTTGCTATTTGATGTATATTTTAGTTGCTATGACTTTTGTTATGTCCCAATCTACTAGACTGTCCCTGTAACACTTCAACAATACCATTAACATAACTATTGACCCTCAAAATATAGGGGTAGAAACCTCATTTGCTTTCCCATATTGAATACTAATGGAGATATTGCGGAAAAACGATTTTCCCATAATGGCTGCACTAATTTGCATACAAAACATACGTGGGACATTTTGATCACCTGTTAATAAGGCTTACCATTTTCTAGATGACTTTTGCTAAATTTTGGTACAATCTGCAAGTATATGTAAGGGGGGTGCATGGGAACCCTATCCAGCTCCTCAACTAGTTGGGGCGCTAGGCGCCTGCTCGCGAAAAACGGTGGAACTTAGCATTTACTGTAGATTCCAGATTCTTTTATGACTTGCATGGAGGAAATGCTAACGCTCTGGACTCTCACTTAAAAGCCCAAAGTTCGCTCCCCGATGTGAGTCAGAAATTTATTTCTGAAACACGCCCCTATGTGTTCACTTCATATATATATATATATATATATATATATATATATATATATATATATATATATATATATATATATATATATATATATATATGTGTGTGTGTGTGTGTGTGTGTGTGTGTGTGTGTGTGTGTGTGTGCGCGTGTGTGTATGTATATATATCTACAGTTACGAATAAAGCCCCTGTATTCTTTATAGAGTAATTTGCAAAAGAAAATGGTAATTAACGGAAAATATAACAAAACTTGAAGAACTACTTAGTACGAACTATTTGATGCAAGTCTTAATTGTTTTCACCGGAATGAAAAGGGAGAATTGAAAATCCCTTCCATTCGTTGATTAGGTCCATTGTCTAATCCATTTAGTATTTTATTTTCTAGGACTCAGCGCTTTAGTGAGTCGTTGTTAAACTCAGTAGGAGTGAAGTTCGGCAAACGGAATCAATAAGAAAATGATGTCAAGCCTCGAATTAAGTGTTGTATAATTTCATCTTATTCTCTTGTCTTTATTTTGTTTTTTAGCAAAAAGCTATCTCCTCTCGATGTTCTTTGCTATAGCTCTAGTAAACGAGCAAACATATTTTAATTGCATTTTGAATCCTCAAGCCACTGCAGCGGAATTAGGAGGCACTGAAAGAACATTGCATCGCCTGTTCTGTCTGAGCTATCATCCTCCTCCTCTATGATTCTGGATCAGGTGCTGCCAAGCCTCTTACTGTTTTCACTTGAATGAGTTACAGTAAAGAGAGAGAGAGAGAGAGAGAGAGAGAGAGAGAGAGAGAGAGAGAGAGAGAGAGATCTTTGAAATATTTAAAAAATTCTTGTGGTCAAATAATTGGAATCAAGTATAACCAGATGATACCTATAGTGAATCATTAAAGACTAAGTGCACATAATCTAACTAGTCTTCCTATACATATAAGAAATGAGTGGATACTCTCCACATAGACTCTGACTTCATCACTATGTTCTACAATGTCAGACACGTAGGTACAGTAGCTCAGGTCTGTTTCACAATGGTTTTAGTTGGAAAATTACAATATACAAAGTAGTTATTGGTGGTCGTTTGAAAATAGACATGGTTGGTCTTCTTGCAAAATCCAGCATTGCCATCTCAGTCATTAGTATAACAAACAAATATACACACCTAAAGTAATTTTCATAAGTGTTTTAGGTTCAATGACAAAATTTTGTGGTATTTTTTGGAGGGGGGGCCGCTTTACTGATGACGTGAAGTATCTTCGGGTGCGTTTTGCACCCACCAGGAATAGTGTAATTTAAAACTTTTACTCCATTAAAAGAAAAAAAAAAAAAACTTTCCAGATGGAGAGAGTGATATCATTACCCTGAAACGGACAAGGGATTAGAAAATTAATCGTGAGATGAACAGCGCAGAAGCAGATCGAATATCATTTTATAAATGAATATTTTACAGTTGCCAATATTTGATGCATGTATACTCAAACAAAAGCTAAAATTTTAGCCACGTTTATTTTGAAAATCTATTACCTCCCCGCCAGCCCCCACCCACACCCCGCCCCCCCTCTCTGAGAGCAGAAGAAACCTGTAAGAAAAAAATAGTCAAAGATAATTATAAGAAAAACGTTTGCAGTGGAACCATATAGTTTAATAAGACTTCGAAAAAAAATTGACAGAGAGTCCTTATGAGAGATATTTATGATTTCACACATTGTGCATAAGTCTGTAATTTTTGTAATACAATCACAATATAATCATTCTTCTTATTTCTTTTGGTCGTGTTTTACCCGAAAACATGCATAACTGGTAAATTATTTCTGTAGCCTTACTTGTGATTCCAGACCACCCAAGCACTACTTCAGCCTTGTATCCGAATATCGATGCTGCCATTACTCTTGCTGTAGAGAGCTCTTCTGACGAAGGCGCTGATGGCGGATTGCTTATATCTCTTGGGGCACTCGCTTTCTACATTAAGACACGTGCCTAGGTTCGTAGGTTTCGTGTGCGCCTTCGTGATGAAGCATTCCTCCCGTTGCTCAATGAGGACATCAAGGAAGGGGAGGCGACGATCGTGGCTATGTTCAGTTGTGAAGTTGAGACAGCTGTGGGCGTGGAAGGCATGCCTCAAGCTCTCTATTTCTTCGCTTGCCTCAGTGCTGACGGTGTCATCGATGTATCGTATGTGCATTTGCAGTTCTCTTATATTGTTAAAGACCCTCTGCCCATGCAAAAATTTGAGAAGAAGACTCCAAAAGGAGAACCCATTACTACGCCATCGATGTGGGTGTACGTATTGCCTCTGTGGGTGGAGAAAGGGGCCTTTTTGGTACATATCTCCAGAAGGGCATGATCCAAAATTATTTGGAATGTTTCGTTGACAGGAACGTTTGTGAAGAGGGCATCCCACGTCCATCAAGGCAGTGATTCCTCGAGGCCGTTGCTCTAGGGACTTCCAAGAACTCTGCTGAGGGCTTCAGCTGTGATCACCAGGGACATAAAGTGTGAGGATGGTGCTGAGTCCCTTGGATAGCTGTAAGTTGGGACTGAGATCTGGCTAATAATGGGGAGAGCAGACAGTTGCCTTGCTTGTGTCTTCACATTCCCATATATATAGACAAGGTCATAGTCGCCCACTATCGTTGGTAAGTGGAGGGCGTTAGAGGCAGCATTGACTGTTTCAATGATCCTGTTGGTCTCATGCTTGATTTCATCAACAGGGTTCTTAGTAATTTGTAAAAACTTGGTGCCATCAGCCAGGATCTCGTCCAACTTTTGGTGGTATTCCTTAGTATTAATGAGAACATATGCCACGATCTTGTCAGCCCTGTGGACGGTGATGTCCTTGCATTCTCTCAGCTCCTTGGCTACTTCCCTCAGGCATAACACGTAGGTAGGTCACAGGTTACTGATGCCAAAATTTTTGAGGGAAAAAAACACGATCATCTGGACCCCGCATAAATCTTTCAAGTGAATACTTTCAATATGACTAATAATACCATGACTGGAAAATAAACCTAACTTTTATCCATGTCGCATACTAAAAAATATTTAGCAATAGATGTTGTCCTTCTTGATGATTAAAGTTTGTCAAGTACATTGCCTTTAATAATGGCTACCCAAAGTAATCTGCATTATCTATCATATATTTCAATCCCATTTATTGACCCTGTTAATTAAAATCTAAGGACATTAGTTTTCTTGTAATCTTTAAGCTTGGTTTTTTGGTAGCTGAGTGTTAATGTCTGGACTTCCAACTGAAGCGATCCAAAGTTCTAATTCCATTCATGACTTGATTTTCACTTGCATTGCGACCCTCCCATCAATATGAGTCATCAGCAGCTATTACCTAGCTCCTAGGTCCCAATGCGCTAATCATATGCCTGTATGTTGTCCCTAGGAAATTTTGTGACAGCAGTTACGGCATCCTTGCTTTTGCTTCTCAGTGACAACCTTTAGGTTCTAGAACTTTTAAGTCTCAGGAATGTATTTAGGAAAGATTTAGATATTGATGACAAGAGCTCCCTCTCATCCTTTTTGTCTTCCCCCCTCTTTTGTTTTTTAAAACCAGGGCCCTGATCTATAACATTTGTGAGAAGGCCAGACTTTAGAATGAATACAAATATAATTATTAATAAGTGATTAAGTTTTTACATGCTTTTATTTAACTTGGCCTCTCTGCCTGTCTGCTTGTTTGTCTGTCTGTCTATTTTGTTCAAAACTCGCAACCGATTCTTTACCCACTTCTACCGAACCAATTTTTCCCAACTTTGTTGTATACGTTCAAAGCCAGTGACAACCAAATATTAAACAAAATGTAACAAAAATTAAATAGTACTGCAATTTTATCGTTGTGCAGTTCTCCGCTAAAAGTAGAGAGGGTAAATTCTGACTCTCCTCCTGATTAGTGCGATAGACTTTGTCCCTAATTAGCTCTAATTGGCCAATCGTACCTTGTACTCTAACTGGCATGATGTCCCTTAATTAGCTTTGATTGGCAAATGGAATTTGCCCTCCCCAGTTAGACACTCTACCCAACCCTGTCGAGGCTGATCTTATCTGATCTTACTCTGATTAGCCTATTGACTTTGCCTCCCTTAATACTTTTGTCTTCTACAGAACTAGTTTAAGCCAAAATTCTAACACCAGTCTATAAATACAGCTCTCGAGTGCAATTATCCTGTCAGCTCCTAGCTTTACTATGCCAACACAAAAAATGGTAGTGACAAAAGCAAGCATGCCAGAACATACAAAAAGTCAACAAAAAGAAACTGCTACACAAAGAAAGCACGACTGCACAAGGGAAGGCAAAAATACAGGGGAAAGCAAGCAGCTGAAACATATCCAGCAAAATGCCAGAGATTGGAGCAACATCTCACACACCTGCTAGACAAGACAGCAGGGCAAAGTAAAACTCTGTTGGAAGTCCAACGTGTGTGACAAGCACGATCCAGAGTTAATGAAACGGTCCAGCTACGTGCAGTTCAAGTGGAAGTTGACCACACTTGCCATGCACAGTCCAGAGTTGTGGAAATGGCCAAGCAACATGAAGCTCGATTGGAAGTCGATCGTGTATGGCAAGCATAGTTCAGAGTTGACAAAATGGCTGAACAACATGAAGCTCAATTGGAAGTCGACTGTGCACTCCACGCACAATCCAGAAGTTAGGAAACTGGTGAGCAACATGAAAGTTGACTGGAAGTCCATCATGTGCGACTGTGCACTCCACGCACAATCCAGAACTTAGGAAACTGGTGAGCAACATGAAAGTTGACTGGAAGTCCATCATGTGCAACTAGCACAATCCAGAGGTGAGGAAACAGGTGATCAACCTGAAACTCGATCAGAGGTCCAATGTGCATGACAAGCACAATCCAGAGTTGAGGAAATGGCTGAGCAGCATGAAGCTCAATAGGAAGTTGACCATGCACAGCAAACACAGCCAGAGTTGATGGAATTTCCAATCAACGTGAAGCTCATTCGGAAGTTGACCATGCTCACCATTCACAATCCAGACCTGAGGAAACAGCTGAGCAATGTGAAAGTCAACTGAAAGTCCAGTGTGCCTGCCATGCACAGAGAGTCCAAGAACTGATTGGTTTTAATACCACCTTCAAGAATGTGATCAATAAATTCTGCGATTAAACATGCAAAATCTGCAACAAACACTATTATCGAAATCAGATTTACACAGTTAAATACAAAGTTGCTGCATTATCATATCTACTGCCTTCATAAACAACCAAACTATCACTGTTGCTGTGCTCTTGCTGCAGAAAACATGCCATGAGCAATAAAAGAGAAGGACCATCAAAAGCACACTGGAACAATTTAGATTCAGGTATAATTCCCAAAGATATTCCCATCTTATCACAAGCAGAGAAGTGCCTACTGTCCCGAGTAGTACCATTCATGAAAATTGTAAAATTTAGTGGAATCTTCGGTCAGTAGAATTTCCGTGGACAAGCAGCACTCTTTGCACAAGACCTCTACAAAGTGTACAAAAGGCTACCAAATATGCTACCAAGATCAGAGGATCACATGGGGCTTGCCGTCATAACTGAACACCTGGAAAACCTCAACATTGCACATGAGTTCTCAATATCCAGTGAATGGGTTTACAGTGCATTACAGTGGTTGATTTTAAACAACCCTCCCTATAAAAATGTCATTATCAATGAAAATTCTCATATCAATGAATAGGATATGATTCACATGAACCTGCCACAGGCAACTCAGTTTGCTGAGGACCACCAAGACATACCTGCAAGCGCATACATGCCGATCAACAACATTGCGAGAATTGTTCACTCATCATGGCATCAGGCCAATACTGTCATATTCACATCTGGCTGCGCGGGTGTTTAAAATGTTGTGCTATAGCGTTGGTCAACATCATACGAGCTGCCATTGTCAATCCAGCCAAATGGGCCACACTTACATTGGATACAAATATGATTGAGGGCGATGCCATTTATGCAACAATTTGACTTTTGATGAAAGCTAATGTGCTCGATGCAAATGGATACTTGCAAGTCAGCAACTTCTAAACCATTGAGAACAACACCACAATGTTTAATGAGTCATTCGCCATTGAATACAATGATGATCCATCTCTCTTTGGAAGCCTACAAGACAAGATGGACAAAGGCTTTGGTATGGCACTGTTCACAGCTCTAAATACATTACTTTCTAAACATTCAGCAGGCAACCTAATAGCAGCATCAAAAGCACAAACAGTCATCCACTACAACAACAAGTATTACTTCTCAGATTCCCACTCATGTGGACCAAAGAGAGCCAGCGCTGCAAACAGTAGAGCATGCCTAATTGAATGTGACCCCATCGAAGAACTACATCAGATCTATAGAGTGTCAACTGATTCTCGCAATATCCAATACACCATCACCTATGTTGATGTGCATCCTCGACTTAAGCTCATGTATACTGCACACATGGAAGAAACACTGCACACTCAAGCTACTGAATGATGCAACTGAATCAAGTGCCACAGGCTCAGGTTGTAAGTATATAAACATCAGTTATGATACCAATACACTGTGTACAACCTGATGTTGAAGATGAGCTAGACGTATTGAACAATGTTTATGAGATTCAATGCCAGAACAGGGACAACATTGTTAACGAAGTTCATGAAGTAAATGCAGAGGAGTTCGCTTGGTTTTATCTCTTCCCATATGACATCAATGGTTTGAAACAGGAAAGACCAGTTCAAAAAACACCATTGGATTACTATCAATCCAGAATCCTCGGAACTAACCTACAATTCCAGCAAAATGACTACCTCTTCTATGCCCTGACAATGTTTGAGCACTACCGAGTAAAGATGACCATAGCACCCTGTGGAAGAAAAGTCAAAGACCAACAGGGAAGTAGAATTTAAAACCCTAACCTGTACATGAAGAATTTGAGAGGATCAGCAACCTAATGGTGTAGTACCATTAATGATCTAATTGCACAGTTTAGATGTATCGGATCACCAACATACTTCATGACATCCAACTGCAATGATCTGAACTGGCTTGACATCCGAAGGGTTCTTCTCATTGCCTATGGATGACCTGATGAAGATCCAAATAATCTTGACCTCAACAGTGCTCAATGACTAATCGAGCTTTATCCAGGACTGTGAGTCAGCACTTCATGATATGATTGTATGCACTCGTGACATTTATCAAAAACAGTATTCACGTATTTGGAGAACGAGTGAAGGATGATTGGTGGCGTATAGGGTTCCAAAATCAAGGAAGTCCACATGTGCACATGGTGATATGGATTGAAGATCATCAACCAATTCAAACATCAATATACCTTGAAAAAGTTGCTAAGGTCTGCTCCTGTGAATTGCTGCCTAAGAATTCGGAATTCTTCAAGTTGGTGAAAAAGTTCTGGGTTCATCAACACACACACTCATGTCAGAAGAATGACCAAACATCATCAGTATGCCAATTTAACTTTCCTCGACAAATATGTGCCCAAACGCACACTGTGGAACCTTCCACAAACGAATTCATGCAACAAGGCAGACACATGTTTACTCAAGCAAAGATATGAAGACAGGTGGGTCAGTACCTACAACCTAACTCTTCTCAAACTGAGGAGAGCAAATATGTACATGCAACTATGCAGATCCAACGAGTCAATTATGTACTACAATGTGAAGTACATTTCCAAGTCTGAGCCAACAGAGAAGCCATGGCGACAAATCTGGTGTGAAGAAACTGATGTCTCACAAAACTTTTCAAGACCTGCATGAGAATAATGAAGGAACGGCAAGTGTCTGTGTATGAAAGTGTGTTTCAGCTATGTCATCTCAAACTGCAGGAGCGCTCAGGAGAAAGTATTCCTAATCACGCACAAGCCAGGAGAATGATACAAAGTGCTGACTTTCGATGGGGCAGGTCAAGCCAATGAGTTCTGGGTGAACATGTTCGGCAGATATTAGAAACACCCAAGGGAACATCCACAGTTTGACTTCTCAACAACATGAACACTATGGCGTTCATGATGCTATTCGAGCCCTACTATGAAAGACAGCTTGACAACAGTGAAATAAACATTAATGAAGAACGCTTACCTCAAAGACAGCTAATCGCACTACCCGACAATTCAAAGATGTTCGTTGGAACTACACCTGCCATAATTTGAGTGCCACACTTTGTAGCAACCACAGATAAGCAAAATTACATCTACAGTCTTCTAGTGCAATACATGCCATATTGACATGAATTAACCTACACATGGAGTTATATCAAGAACAAGACAAACATCTTGAACATGCATTCAACCAAGTGCATGTATTCAAAATTTTTGATAAAGCAGAACCACTTGAGCTTGACAAAGAAGAAAAAAAATTACCTCTCCAGGCTATGAATGACAATGAATTTCACATGGCACAACAAGCCTTGAGCAATGGACAGCACGACATGCTCCCAGTGGTCACGTGAAACATGAAGCAACAATTGAATGGTGCTTGTGAACATCCTCTGATATTCTTCAAGGGTGGAGCTGGAGTTGGCAAGACGTTCTTGCTAAATCTGTTGAGCAGTCAAATCAACAGATGTTAGACCACAAATGGCAAGAAAGTAGCAGCTCACCTAGTACATGGTTCAATGATCCATATTGCCTTGAAGATCCCAATGCAGAAGGACAGCAGAATTACCTGTATGTCACCATTGACCTGTAATTATCTGAGAATCATGGACAGCAATGGCAAGAAATTGAGTTTGTAATCATCGACGAAATATCAGCAGTCTCAGACCAGATGTTATGCGTGATTGACTCAAGACTGCGGCAACTGAAGAACAAAGACAACGAATTCTTCAGTGACCTGAATATACTGTCTTCAGCGACTTGATGTAGCTGCCTCCCATCAAGAGATCCAGAAATCCAATCTGCAAGCTGCCCCAGTAATTGCTGCCAGCAACATACCTTTGGCAACTATTTGCTCAGTGCAACCTTACTGAGAACATGCAACAACAAGGCAACAGCACCATCAATGTCTTCAATGCACTACATATCGGTTCCGTGAGATCAGAAGACTTCACAACCTTGGCAGGACCGGTGGCTTTGCCATCAACAAAGCTCTATGTGTTTATCCAACCAACAAGCAGGAACACGATCATAACACTGCTGTGCTGCGGCATTTTAAAGTTGTGAGTGTCACAATGTACACCATCAAATCATAGGACCATTTGGTTCATGCAACACACAACCTCGTAAATTTCCACTTACACGACATCATCCCAGCAGACATCAACAAGACTGGAGAACCTCCAAAGGAACCGAAGATATTCGTGGGAACCAAAGTGGTGCTACGGTCCAACACTGATATATTTAAGGGACTGGTGAATGGCACAATTGGATACATCACAGAGACAGTATGGCCCTGCTTCCACAGAGGACAAATGTATGCAGAAGATATACAATTCTATACAGACAAGTATCGTATTGAAAACGTACTTTATTGATGCAATGTGTACATGCAAACATAGGTAAAGAAGGAGCTTTATGAATGCAAAGTTTCAAGATAGTATTGCGAATTGTCAAGCAGTTTTAACAATGACGTGTATAGCCTACTCTTAGTGGTTCTTCAGGAAGCGTATCAGGTATGGAACCAAATCACATGCAAATCTTTGATAACAACCACTTTACCGGCTTCATTACTTTCACAAACCTCCTCAGGTCTTAACCAACTTCCATCATCACTGGGTACATAGCGTGATTTAATCCCACATACCCCGTGCTGTGAAATCTTGCTTTGAAAACTCCTCAGTTTAAATATGTCTGTATAGGATTGTATGGAAGTCAGGCAAATAGGCGCCCACGCTTTTATGTTTAGGCGTAGTAACCATTAACATTGTGGATCACAGAAAGCTTCATCTTATACTTTTTTTTGCATTTTGAAATAAAACGTGGTTTTACAAATTTTTTAATTAGTTTTATCCATACTATTAGATAAATGAATACATGATGAATATACAAATTTCTCTTGAAAGGATTCTTTGTCTTTTGCTGGTCCCGGGGCATAAAACGAGTAAACACAGATCGAAAGCTCTGGAAGCGCTCGAACGACCACGCGAGACATGACAAACAACTTCTGTTTGAAAAAGAGGCAGCGCTGACACGAAAACTTCCATCCGCTCCACGAATATAAATTGCTACATTACCATTTATATTAATTAGTTCTCTTAAACATTGATTCCCAAGCGAAAGGAATATGGCACATTTTATCCTTTGCAGACTCATCAATTTTATCGCTGTGGAGCGAAACTGTGAAATACTGTACATGACAAAAGAAGAAAAATGAGTTTACAAATATAAAATAATAGAGATACTTAAGAGAAAACCTGCAGAGAAAACAAAAGTTGGAAAGCAAGAATAAAAGTTTTGGTTCATACAGCTTATTTCCTGATCACTTTTAAAAGCAACATAAAAAAAAGGCCTTTACCAAACACATAAGGATAAATAGTCATAGAATAAATACAAAATAAAATCAAAAAGTCAGTTTGCATGAATAAGAAAAGTGGGAGGAAAAGAAGCTTTGGTAGTTGGCTTGGAGTCAAAAGATGTGTTGCTGAGAAAGTTCACTTTTCTCATCTTTATTTTTTTTCTATACCTCCATCATTTCCATTTATCTCCTCTCACATCCTGACTCCCTAATCTATGCAGGAAGTTCCACAGACGAGGGTCGGGTGCGACCACGCACATGGCCGATTTCTTTAGCTAACTCCTCGCTTCCTTTCCTTTCCCTTCTCCAATATAGAAAAGTTCCTGTGGAGGTGAACTGCTATTCTTAGGGCCCCACAGGACAGATTCCCAGCCAGCAAAAAATAAAGCCAGTAGCTAAACTACCCGGTAGATCTGGCACCGTTTCTGATGAAGAATCTCTGATTTCCGCAACAAAAGACAAATGAAAACAATTACATCTCATTAATAATCGAATTTTTATCTTAACAATCATGGTACGAACTTGAACACACTTTGCCTTAATCCTTTCATGGATGGATAGATTGAGGAATAGATTTGGAAGGACAGATGGTAATAAAGTTTAGACCCGTGGTACTGTTGTTATGCACTTCAGTGTTGCATTTCTATTGAACAGAGCAAAATGGCCTAAATTTGTACATTGTGTTGAAATGAACCAATAATGTCGACAAACATTATATATGTATATATATATATATATATATATATATATATATATATATATATGTATATATATATATATATATATATATATATATATATATATATATATATATATATATATATGTGTGTGTGTGTTTAAAGACTAAAGAAAATAGAAGATATGTAGTGCCATACAAAATTGGAGTGCAGACTATGAAAACATTTGCTTTTCTCATTTTTTTACGTTTGTTTTCATCAAAGATTTGCAGTTTTCAAATTTTAGCTTGTAGTTATGTGGAGCTACACAAATGGAATAGGGTATTAGGGTAAAACATAAACGGTGAGGTTCTGTAATTTCATAGTTTAAGCGTCCATAGATTATCTCTCTCTCTTGCTCATCTTACTCATAGCCATTTAGCGCCCATACCAAACTGAAAGATATGTTTAATTTGAAGGTAGAGAGAGAGAGAGAGAGAGGGGAGAAGTGGTTCTATGTCTTTGATATGTCTTGCTCTCTCTCTCTCTCTCTCTCTCTCTCTCTCTCTCTCTCTCTCTCTCTATATATATATATATTAATATATATATATATATATATATATATATATATATATATATATATATATATATATATATATATAATTTGCCCACAATACACCTATAGTACTTTAGCATGTTGGTGTCTTGCTGTTTATAAAAAAAGTGTTGTCTCCTTGGCGCAATCATTATCTCAAAGTTATGCTTTTTGACAACAGAGCACTATACGATTCTGCGCGGTCTTTCGGATACTGGAATAGTGGAAGCTTCCATGATGAATTTCTGACTTAAGCCTCGGGTATAATAAAGGGCCCTGAGTCTACATGAGCTGCAGCTCAGACAATCTACGTTATGAACACATCTAGCAAAGGATATGCAGCGCATAAAAGCAGACCCATCTGGTATATATTCTGAATCAGACGGACTTGAATGACAGTTGAGGAACTTGTCTGGCTGCAATGATCAGAGGTAAGTATTATCAACGACAAACAGTAAAAATGCGCCGAAAGTATCTTCTGCACAATCGAGTTTTCTGTACTGCCGCTACAGAGTTCTATCAAGGCCACCGAAAACAGATCTATCTTTCGGTGGATACGGTATAATGCTGTGCGGCCCATTAAACTTTAATCACAGCCCGGTGGTGGCCTATCCTATATCATTACCAGAAACACGATTATGGCTAACTTTAACCTTAAATAAAATAAAATCTACTGAGGCTAGAGGCTGCAATTTGTTATGGTTGATGATTGGAGAGGGATGATCAACATACCAGCTTACAGCCCTGTAGCCTCCTCGGTAGTTTTTTAAGATCTGAGGACTGACAGAAAAAGTGCGGACGGACAGACAAAAGTTTATAGCAATAGTTTTCTTTTCAGAAAACTAAAAACGTGGTATGTCTCCATGAGCAATACTAGGGAAATACGACTAAAATAAGTTATACCATAAAAAGAGAGAAAAACAACTGGTTTCCATGTAAGAAAATCGTTTTTTGGCAACATTATAACTGTAATACATTGGAGACATGTTATTGATATTGAGCATATTAGCCTTTTTATCATGAAATTTGTCTGCGTCATTGTATATTGTCTTTAAATATCTCGTTATGCTTTTCTAATAATTTCAAACAGACCTTCTACATACTGTCTAATGTAATTTGTACCTACAGAATATGAAATGAGCTGTATGTTTGTTTTATAATGAAATGCTTGCCAAGTCATATAGTTCTAGCAAGCAAAGTATATGGCTTATTTATACACTAACCTCTTCCTTTTTACCATCAACTGCTACCAAAAGAAATAACTAATCTTTTAGTTATGTAGAACTAACTGAGTCTTTTTGCAATTGAGACCTTTGATAAAATATTTTTACAAATGGCTTTGGAACTTTCCAAAGAAATTATAAAAGCACGAATAATCACATCATCACTATTTTACTGACTTTGTAAAATCTGGTAAACTTAATAGAGAGAGCAAGAGAGAGAGAGAGAGAGAGGATGATCAGAGAGAGAGAGAGAGAGAGATGCCTAGAGTCCCTTTCATCTAGGTGATTTTTTTAATATCTGAGCAGTTTCACACCTCATAATCAAAGGATTTATCTGTTCAAAGATCACCAGGTTTTCTTTTAATCGACCTCCTATAAATCATCTGAAAGTTTCTTCTTTATAAAAAGAATGCGTCATCCATCAGCTTCCTGATTTTATTTATGTAAAAGAAAAGTTTTTCCCACTGCAATTATCCAGGATCAAGTATTTAAGGAACCCGTGAATCCAGTGCTGGATTCCTGTGTGGTGGTTAGAATTATTAAGTAATTTGCCCTCCGAAATTTATGTGGGTCATGAATTCTAGAATTTACTGAACTAAAATAAACACAACTTGGAAGTCATAAGCGACAAGAGAAAACAAGCCTAATAAGGAGAAGGAATATGTTTTTTATCAAAATTCAAGGCAGTTTAGCTTTCAGTCCCGTTTAAACTCCTTGTTTGAATGTTTAAAGATGGATTTTATTTAAATTGCAGATTCACGATCAATTGTCCCTTTAATCGGTAATTTTATAGGCTTTTCAATAAGCGGGCATCATCTGCTCTACATACAGTTCGTTTTTTTTTTATTTACGTTACTTTGAAAATCAATTACCACGGTATTAAGTAAGCTTGTAAAGTATTCTGAGAACCTTATTCACGAGAAATAATGAGAGTATCTCACTATTCACTTCTGATCCAGGCCTCCTACTTACATCAAAGCGAGTGCTTTTTCAAATGCTGCAACTCACAAAGGAACTAAAATTAAAAATCGCGTCGAAATTTAGATCTACAGCAAGAAAATCAAATACGACAACGAACGCCTTTTCTGATAACCATGATAGAGAGAGAGAGAGAGAGAGAGAGAGAGAGAGAGAGAGAGAACTTTCGGTTTACAAAATTATACATATATGATATAAATCATGAGTTTCCCAAAAAGCAAACTATAAAACGCCTGATATTTGAAACTATACCAATCATTATTATTATCAGTATTAGCATTATTAGCTTAGTCAAGCCCGCTTTGAAGAGCAGGATGCTGGGCCAGTCACCAGTTGGGAAAGCTGATTCATACGGAAAATGAAATAGTGACTTAAATGAGTAAAACTTAGAAGAGAAAAAACCAGGAAAACCCCAGAGTAAAACGAAATAATGAAATGGAACTCAGATGAACCTTTCTTTTTAAAAGCATGTGAACAAAGTTTGGATCTTATGGAGTTATAACGATTCCAAACAAGACAGGAAGATAATCCACAAATTGGTCACGACTGGTATGGAAACTCTAGAATCTATGAAGTTTTGAATCTCGGAGAAAGAAAGGAAGACCGTCAGCAATACTTGCATAATTACTCTGGTGGATGGTATAGGTAGGTAAAATGCGAAAGGCTTACTCATCCAAATACCCTAGAACTGAAGCCAGTCCCCAAAGACACAGGGGAATACGGAATCCCTTTACTGATAATAATAAAGGTAAAAGATATTTATTGTGCTTTAACACGTATCCTCAGCATATTTGTTACACATGATTGTAGTAAATTCATCTTCAGTGTAATATCTATGCTCATTCATTACTTGAGAAAGAAAACGGGCCTTATGGTATCTTGGTGAGTTTCTTAAGAATACTTAGTACATGTTATCCTGCTGGACTATTTAATCTGAGGTGAATTGCAAAATGAAAGAAGTGAATTCTGTAGCGTTTAAAAGACCCCAAGATGACGTTATATTAACAGTCCATGCTTAGAATTTATTATTTGTAAAGTCAAAGGCTGATGCCAGATATAATTTTCACGTGACTGTGTAATATATTTTACTGCTTACCTGCTTTACGATCCTGGGGTATAATGAGTCCAGTATGTGTCACTTTAGGCGATGGACATTATCTTTATATATATATATATTACTCCTTTATATGTCTACCATATAGCATTATCTGTCATTTTCTTTGTTTTAATATATATCATAAACTATATATATATATATATGTATTTATAGTAGCTCTGAGGTATATATATATATATATATATGTGTGTGTGTATATCCAGATCGCTATATATATATATGTATATATGTATATATGTATATATATATATATATATTTATAGGTATACACAAATATATATATATATATATATATGTGTGTGTGTGTGTGTGTGTGTGTGTGTGTGTGTGTGTGTGTGTAAGTGTGTAAAGCAAATAGGCATTAAAATCAGGATTGGTCATTTAGCAAGACGCACATTCCAGCCCCGGTTTTTTGCCATGCCCTAGGTTAGGTTAGGTTATGTTGGGTTAAATTACTAGATTAGATTAGCGTTATCATGCGTACTGTGGTGGGAAACATAATGGAGATTATTTTCAAGAAAATTTATGGTTAGTTTTTAGATATGGCGTCCCGCTTTTTTCAGGGAAAGGTGCTGTACCCGGTTACATCTCGGAAAATGCTAACTGACAGGGGTGACAATTGTTGAAGGGCTCTCCACTCATGCACTAGAAGCTGGAAGATTACTGTCCCGGTGAAGAGCCTTTAATTTAAATGACGAGAACTGTGCATTTGTTCATTAAGCTTTCAATCACAGTTAAAACCATCAACTGAGCTTTTGCACAGCAAATACAAATTATGTTTTGGGTGTCTTGTCGAGAGTGGGGGGAAGCACTGTAAACGGCGCTTTTCTTTGGAAAGCAATAACTTGTGATCTGGATCTAACCCAGGAGGATAGCCTCCCCAAATCCTTTGGCGGTTTATCAAAGATTTTTAAAGACAGGTTTCACTACACTAATTTATCATTTATTTAGCCACCTCTGACGATGGCGTTCCTCTCCCTGTCGTTGCAGGCGCCGAAGGTGACAAAAGCACAAACCCCTTTTTGATGTTCCAAAAGTTCAGCTGCATCTTATTCTGAAAAGCTGAATTATGTAAAGAAGCAAGGCATTCATGATCAACTACCTTTTCTATATAACCTGAAACAGAATACTCAGCATCTGTGAAGAAGGAAAGAACAGAAACAAGAGGCAAAACGAAAAACCGAATGCCTGTGACTTTAACAACAACTAACGGAAAAATATATGCATGTATGAACTGTCCTCAGCAAATGTATAATATGAAATATAACATAGGTATGTGTATGTGTGCATCTTTCTGGAATTCCTTAGTGATAAATGTTGGCAAAGCACTGATTGATAATTTCTTTCTTTTAAAATACCGATTACTATTCTCAACAGAAGAAATAAAATAAATTGAATGTCCTTCCCTTCCTTCGATAGAACTAATTGTTGTGTATGAGAAAACAAAAGCAGAATAACAGGAAAGGAATTATTCCAAATACAAGCGAGCGAATAAGAATAAGAGGCCTGGAATATAATTACAAAAAGTTGAGAAACGTAAATAAAATTTGGAGAGACGCTTAACAATGGATCTCTTCGTGTAAAGAAATACAGAAGCCTTTGATGTGATGTAGGGGCAACGAATCTGTCCTTGTGCGGATAAATACGGGCTTCCCTTCAAGTTGGGTAACAGCTTCCAGTTCTCCCTTCATGTGGATCGTTTAAATGGAGATATGCTTAGCATGAATGATTTTCTGTGTCCCTTCAAATTTTCCAAATCCATTTTCTGTAGTTTTTTATAAAAATGCGCTTATTCATATTTGATTAATTTTAGATATTTTTCCAAAGTTGCCTATATCAAAATAGTACTGAAAAAATTAATTTAATTTAATGTACTGACGAAGAGAATATTTTTGAACTTGAAAGTAAGTACACGATACTTACACATGGGACGGCACAACATCATACAGCAACAGAAACTTTTAGCAATCTTTTCTCCATGGAGAGAGAGAGAGAGAGAGAGAGAGAGAGAGAGAGAGAGAGGGAGGTAGTTTTACTTCCAAGATATTCTTCTATTTCTGAATTTTAATCATTAACTTTTGATTAGGTGAGACTCCCAATAAAAGTAAGATAAACCTTTGGCTAAATCAACAAAGTGAAAAGCATTGCCAGGTAATCGGTGATGGTCAGTCTACTTGTTTTCCCTTACAGGTAAATTCAATTGCATGTTGTAACAATTGCAGAATATCATTATTTAACATTGTAACTTTTGTGTTTACCTGAGGTCGCATACACTATATATATCTATATATATATATATATATATATATATATATATATATATATATATATATATATATATATATGTATATATATATATATATTATATATATATATATATATATATATATATATATATATATATATATATATATATATATATATATATATATATTACACCCTATTATGCAAGGTCAGATAGGGTCATAACATCCTTTTTCCACATCTGTTTTAAGATCAATGTCATAATCAACTTATCTCTCAAAGATCCCACGGTAGCGTTGGCCGCCTGATCGCTGGGTCAGCACATTCTCTGTCTGTCTGTCTGTCTGTCTGTCTGTCTGTCTGTCTGTCTGTCTGTCTGTTCTCGTTATCCAAGACACTAACTGAACTAAGGAGGAACAGCAAAAACATGTCTACAAAAAGTATAATTTATTCAGGAATCTAACATGGCAAGTAGATTGAATCAAAATAGAATGAAATGGGGAATATCTACATCCCAGATATGTTAACCCAGTTAATCAAGTAAGAAATATAATATAGTGCTATAAACGTCCACCAGCTGAGTCTTTACAACAAAAGAAAGTCAAAATAAGTCAACATGACCGAGGCATGATAAGTCACATTACGCCTCCATTTATACTGACCCCTATTCAATACATCTGAGTGAAACAAAGAAAAACACAGCTTTTAAAAACAAGCACAGAGAAAATAAATGTGGGATGTTTTTCCCACATTACCAACCCAAAGAAATGCACAAAATTAAAAATGGTAAAACAAACATCAATAAAAATCAAAGAGACATAGCATATAAAAATAAATGAGGAAAAGATATTCAGCATGGTAACCAGTGCAAAGAATCAGTACTAGCAACAGTTATTAAAACCCATTCAGGTTTTTTTGAAAATAAAGTTCCAGCTCACCTCACGGGCAGTCACAAAGTCTTCCAAGAAAGGGGATCTGAGTCAATGGAATCTAATCCTGAAATGTCTAGCCTGTACTCAAGTTAAACTATTCACACTTCTATGGCACCCCCATGAAAGCGAACGAACGAATTGCTCTAACCGGAACTTGACGACTTCCCGGCGGCATAGCTAATGAATCACTCAGGGCACGATGCCCTTTGCCTCCATGAGAAGCCAGACTGACGCCAGGCCTCGTCAGCACTGGACTTGCTGAATACACAGGCACTGTTTTCATTTACCTTTGCACAGAATGTCTCCAAGAAACTGCTTAGCTAAAAATGGCAACGACATAGATAGGCCACCACCGGGCCGTGATTAAAGTTCCATGGGTTGGCAGCTCACACAGCATTATACCGAGACCACCGGAAGATAATCTATTTTCGGTGGCCTTGAGTATACGCTGTACAGAAATTGATTGAAAGCCGGAAGAAACTTCGGCGCATTTTTTACTTGTTTCTGCCGGCCCCAGTCCTGATCGGCAGAAGGGGTTGTTAGCTCTCTAATTCTTGTAATGAGTTTTGTGGAGAGGTATCCAGTTTCATCAACAAAATAATTGTTTATACATTTTTTTTATTACATCTCGAAGTCATACTTTGTATAAGAAAACGATTCGATATCAATGATCTTGATATTTATGAACATATATTTCATCTGATGATGAGAGGAAAAATATATATGAAAAATCATACATTGCTCATGACAAAATGACAAAAGTTGAAATAATTTTTATCAAACTGATTTTCATAACCTTTGTGTGATCTAGCCAAATGATATTCCAGTTACGCCATTTACAGGCTTTGTAAATGCCGGTGACCTATCCATCAAGGCAGGTATCCATCAGGAGTCCGAATGCAGACAGACGAATACATCAACCTTGAGGAAAGGCTGAAGGGTTCAGAGTGTGTGGAAATGCATTTTTCTTTTCGTGTTCACGAAGAGACTAGAGAAATAAGGTGTATCTATATGTACTTTACGCAACGTATTTGAAGAATGTACGAGTTTATCTTATTTTTGAAATTATAAAAGGTTAATGCGTGATATTTACCAGTTTCTGTTAACATCAACTCTGATAAGTAGGGCCTTTGAATGCGTTATGCGTTCTTCATTTAGATAAGGAGGAATAATCTTGGAACCATCACTGAGATAAAGTGCTTTGAGAGCGTACGTGTATGTTAGGCTTCATAAACTAATAATACAGAACTAATCACACTATTATATTCGGCTGTAATCTTGTGTTATTAAAAAGACATTATCATTCATTGGTGATAATTCCCTGTCCCAGATCCTCTTCCAAATTCTCTCCGTTTCTTTGACATCTTCCAGCAATGTTTTCCGCCAGTCATCTTGTTATTATTAATTGTCGTCAGTTTTTCACTTTGATTTGCCACACTCTTTTTCTGTCTTTCTTAGAGGCTTCTTTTCTCCATTATTTTTGCTGCAGATTCAGGATTTTTCTGCTTGCTGGGCTGTTTTTTGTCATATGTCCTTGTAGGTTCTCATCTCTTATGGTTATATATTTTCCGGAGATAAGTTGTATTGTTTTCTTCTTTCTAACTTTGATTCCGTTCCAACTTACTTCGGAATACTTACACTTTATCACAATTTCTCGATCAGCCTAATAACAGTAGGTTTGTTACGGGTGCTCATTTTTTTTTTTTTTCTTTTTTTTTTTACGTCTGGCGACTTTGAGAGGTGCAATTAATTATCTCTTCGAGCATTTTGAGTGTAATAGAAGTGTAAGGCTCAGCAAGAAATCCTTCCTGACACAAAAAGGTTTAGATATAATGCATCTCTTCTTGAAATGGGAGGGGCCAGAAACCATAAGGGAATTTATTTTCATCATAGAAATATATAAAAACACTATTTAATACCTTGCATACCTTAAATTGTTCATGTTGTTTCACTGGCTGACAAGAACAACTTCCCTCTCTCTCTCTCTCTCTCTCTCTCTCTCTCTCTCTCTAAGCAAGAATTCCAATATGAGACAGAATTTACATTTAGACTGAAGGAAGGCACTGGTTTACAGTGGAGGTAAATAAACTACCCAGCTTTTGCCGCATGTTTCTCCCTTCCACACAGCAGTAACGCTGTCGCAGACACAGACCATGCATTGTCCGACACAATATTCTGCTTCGTATTTATGTTGCTAGTCATGATTTTCACAAGCACATACGTTTGGGCATCCTTCTGCCAGATGTAGGATTTTTGTATCAATAATGATAAAGTCTTTACATTAATAGGTATGTAAATTTAAATGTCCCTAGCGTACCAAGAAAGAGAAATGATGACAAAATGATAGAGATATAATACCATATTAGTTAAAATATTAAATCAGCGTTGATGGACGTACCAACATAAATTAACAGATGAATAGAAAATGCAATTAACAGACCTTATGAAGTTTCACAGAGGGTATCCATGATCCATTCATTAACTGACCGCGAAGATTGTATAGTCATAGTTTGAAGTACACCAGGTCACAAAAGAACTGTCAAGATTTGAATACAATAGACCCTTTATATGACCATTTGAAATAAAGCCATGATAATTGCATGATTTTTCACCTACCTACCAATTTCTATTTAAATGTAGCACAAGACCTCAGGTTATTGTACCAATATATGGATTTGTAATGTGCATAATCCGATTTCATGTTGTTTGGAGAAGCTGCAGCACTCGAAGTGACGCTGTTTGGCCTTTTAGTGACCTTTGCATGTAGTTTAAGCTGGCAAGAAATCAGCAGAGATATATATGAAACATTTTTCGTTTTCTGTAAGAGAAAACTATTTCGCCGGCTTTGTCTGTCCGTCTCCACTTTATCCTGTTGTTACTTTTTCTGTCCGCACTTTTTCTGTCTGCACTTAGAAAGTTCTGCGGCTAGAGGGTTGCACATTGGTATGCTGATCATCCACCTCCAATCATCAAACTTACCAAATTGCAGCCCTCTAGCCTCAGTAGTTTTTATTTATTTAAGGTTAAAGTTAGCCATGATCATGTTTCTGGCAAGGATGTTGATAGGCCACCAAAGGGCAGTGGTTAAAGTTTTATGGACCGCGGTTCATAAGCAGCATTATACCAAGAACACTGAAAGATAGATCTGTTTTCTGTGGCCTTGATTACACGCTGTAGCGGCAGTACAGCACAGAAAAACTCAGTTGCAGAAGAAATATATATATATATATATATTTTTACTTTTTTTTATATATATATATATATATATATATATATATATATATATATATATATATATCCTGCAGTTATGAAAAGTGAAGTGTCAACTCTACGAATTTCAGCTGGAGATATATATATTTTTTGTGGAACAATGACATTCAGGGTAATTGGAATATTATTCTGTAAAATGGCGAAGTTTTCAATTACCGTCGACAAACAAACAAATATGTATTATTATCAGTGATTCTGGTGTATTCATAGCCAGCCTTTGGGATCCCAGAGAAAACAATGTAGCCTGAAATGTCAGCTGAGTCATATCTGCTGGCAACTGTTATTCTCTAAAAGTTTAACGATCGCGTTTTCCTTCAAATTGATAACAGAATTTAATTAAAATGCTCCTGGATTTGTGTAGTTTTAATTGCATATGAACGTAGGAAGTTTGTATACAATATAATTCAAAACAATTAGGAACTAATTCAGATGCGAATTTTTCCTGATTATCAGGCCTGACAAATTGTCACTGTGCAGGAAAAAAAAAATATTCAGTGCATTATAATATCGCAAACGTCTACATAATAATAGTGAGCTTTACGAATTTTTCTTCTTTAAATACATTGTGCATAAGTTCATGCTGCCTTTGTTTAGCTGAACCAAAACAAAGAAAATTATTTTATCTCATGTTAAAGACAATATATAATTACCTTCTGACCACAGAGAGCATCTCATTACTTTATTTCAGTAGCAGTTCACACGTTTAACTTACTCCATTTAAATCGGTGGACACACTTTAATTACCTCCAGCTCTTGCATTTGTTCTGTGCTTAAGACAATTCCAACTTTATAAGCAGGACTCGGCTAAGGAGACAAGGTAACATTTATTTCTTGTATTTTAGCTTTTTTCAGGTATCAAGACAGTAAAGGGTGGGAAAATAAATTTCCAGAAAATGATGCTTTTGTCTCAAGTGACCTAATGTTCTTCTGACAGAAATGCAACGTTTCTACTCGGACTGCGAACGAAGTCTTGTCAGTGTCAGCTAGTATTAAAAGAGTCGCACTTGAATAAATCTCTCATTAATTTCTGTTCAATAAAAGGGCATCTTCTTTAGCTGATTCACTTAATCAAGGTATCGACTTCGTAGCTATTAGCGACAACGCAAAGTCAGAATCAAAATGAAATAGAAAAAGTCATATGCTTTAAAAATGTTTTAATGCTACTTGTGCAGATGTTGGCGCTAAGAATGATAATACAATAAATGTATTTAAATCTTGATTGCCTTTAATTCTACACCATAATATATTTTATGCTTTTTATTGTGTAATATCTTTTCTTACGGTACGTTCGTGAGAAATGAATCGAGATGATCTCATTAAATGAGAAGATAAAGAAGAAAAAATGAATATTTTTCTGTCGTCGATGATTCCAAGTACCATTAAATCTGTTATACATTGTCCCACATTTCATCAATTCTTATGAGAGTTGTTTCCATTCTTTGTGATTTAGACAACGAGGTTAAGATTTTTGTACTGCTGTGTCTGTATTCAATTTCATCATTTCTGTTAGAGAATTGTTTTAGTTAATAGCGAATTTTTACCGGAACTTTTGCAACAAAATGTAAGGTTTGTATTTCTGCATTACAAATAAGAGTCAAAATTAGAACTAAATACCCTGATGTCACTATTTATAAAAAAAGAAAGTAAAGAAAATTCTTTTTGTTTCGTTCATTTGCTAATCAGTCTAAACGGGTTTCGGTTACGACTTTTAAAGCAATTACATTAATGTAGGACATTTTTTCTACAGCTATAATAAAATTTAGATTTATAATTTTATGTTCGAAAACATCTGTGGTAATCAATTGCAATTTAATACTTCAGCTGAACTGTTTTAATTACTTTGCACTTTAATGCTGGAGCAACAACTTTGTATTTTTAGCTATAATAATAGTGGTGTTGCTTGTTACTGCCTTTTAGCCATGATAATAGTGGTCTCATTTTGTTGTATTTTTAGCCATGAGATGAATAGTGGTCTCATTTTGTTGTCTTTTTAGCCATGATATTTTGTTGTCTTTTATAGTGGTCTTTGTTGTCTTTTAGCCATGATAATAGTGGTCTCTTTTTGTTGTCTTTTTTTAGCCATTTTGTTTCATGATAGTGGTCTCATTTGTTGTCTTTTTAGCCATGATAATACATAATTTTTTTTAGCCATGATCTGGAATCCCATTTGTTGTCTTTAGCCATGATGATAGTGGTCTCATTGAGTTGCCATTTAGCCATGATAACAGTGGTCTCATTTTGTTGTCTTTTAGCCATGATGATAGTGGTCTCATTTTGTTTCTTTTTAGCCATGATAATAGTGGTCTCTATTTTGTTGTCTTTTAGCCATGATAATAGTGGTGTCGTCTTTACCCATGATGATATCATTTTTTTAGCCATGATAATAGTGGTCTTCATTTTGTTGTCTTTTTAGCCATGATGATAGTGGTCTCATTTTATTGTCTTTTAGCCATGATAACAGTAGTCTCATTTGTTAATTTTTGTTGTCTTTTTAGCATGATAGTGGTCTCATTTGTTGTCTTTTTAGCCATGATAACAGTGGTCTCATTTGTTGTCTTTAGCCATGATAATAGTGGTCTCTAGCCATAACACATAGTGGTCTCATTTGTTGTCTTTTAGCCATGATAATAGTGGTCTCATTTTGTTTGTTGTTTTTAGCCATGATAACAGTGGTCTCATTTTTGTTGTCTTTTAGCCATGATGATAGTGGTCTCATTGAGTTGTCTTTTTAGCCATGATAACAGTGTCATATTGTTGTCTTTTCCATGATAATAGTGGTCTCATTTTTTGTTGTCTTTTAGCCATGATGATAGTGGTCTCATTTGTTGTCGTTGTCTTTTTAGCCATGATAATTGTGGTCTTTTCATGTTACATTATGTTGTCTTTTACCCATGATGATAGTGGTCTCATTTTGTTGTCTTTTTTAGCCATGATGATAGTGGTCTTTCATTTTGTTGTCTTTAGCCATGATAACAGTAGTCTCATTTTGTTGTCTTTAGCCATGATAACAGTGGTCTTTTTAGCCATTTGTTGTCATTGTCTCATTTTGTTGTCTTTTAGCCATGATAATAGTGGTCTCATTTTTTGTTGTCTTTAGCCATGATGATAGTGGTCTCATTTTGTTGTCTTTTTAGCCATGATAACAGTGGTCTCATTTTGCTGTCTTATTTACCCATGATGATAGTGGGTGTCATTTTAGCCACGATTGTTGTCATTTTTTTTAATTTTTAGCCATGATAACAGTGGTCTCATTTTGTCGTCTTTACCCATGAAAAGTGGTCTCATTTTTTGTTGTTTTTTTAGCCATGATAATAGTGGTCTCATTTTAGCCTTGTCATTTTCTTGTCTTTAACCATGATGACAGTGGTCTTATTTTGTTGTCTTTTAGCCATGATGATAGTGGTCTCATGTTGCTGTCTTTAGCCTGATAATAGTGGTCTCATTTTGTTGTCTTTTAGCCATGATGTTAGTGGTCTCATTTTGTTGTCTTTTAGCCAATGATGATAGTGGTCTAATTTTTGTTGTGTGTTTTTAGCCATGATGATAGTGGTCTCATTTTTTGTCTTTAGCCATGATGATGATAGTGGTCTTTAGCCATTTTGTTGTCTTTTTAGCCATGATAACAGTGGTCTCATTTTTGTTGTCTTTTAGCCATGATGATAGTGGTCCCATTTTTTGTTGTCTTTTAGCCATGATAACAGTGGTCTCATTTTTGTTGTCTTTTTAGCCATGATGATAGTGGTCTTATTTTGTTGTGTTTTAGCCATAAGTGATAGTTGTCTTTTAGCCAGGATGATGTTGTCTCATTTTGTTGTCTTTTAGCCATGATAATAGTGGTCTCATTTTTGTTGTCTTTAGCCATGATGATAGTGGTCTTATTTTTGTTGTCCCATTTGTTGTCTTTAGCCATGATGATAGTGGTCTCATTTTGTTGTCTTTTAGCCATGATGATAGTGGTCTCATTTTGTTGTCTTTTTTAGCCATGATGATAGTGGTGGTCTAGCCATATGATGATAGTGGTCCATTTTTGTTGTCTTTTTAGCCATGATAATAGTGGTCTCATTTGTTGTCTTTTAGCCATGGTGAATAGTGGTCTCATTTGTTGTCTTTTAGCCATAATGATAGTGGTCTTATTTTGTTGTCTTTTAGCTATAATAATAGTGTTCTCATTTAGTGGTATTTATTATAAAACCAAATAAATTTTCTTTCTGATTAAGGGAATTGCAGAATTAAACAAAAGAAAACTTAAAAATTAGATTCTTTTTGAATACCCCACATGACTAAAGCTAATTGTTCGTATTTAAACAAGTGTTTACAATAAAAATTGTAATTTAGTTTGTACCGCTGTCAGTGATAATCTACCTGCCAGCACTCTCTGTCCATTTAGAGAAGGTTTGAAAGGAAAGCCAACGGATTATTATCATCATCGATAAAACAACCCATTACCTAGGGTGTTTTGTACCACTGTCAGTGAGACACACATGCCAGAACCTCACTATTTCATTCACTGAGAGTAGGAAAAGGAGAAGAATCAGAATGTTGTTTGTTACTATTATTATTATTATTATTATTATTATTATTATTATTATTATTATTATTATTATTATTATTATTATTATTATTATTATTAAAAGTTATAGCTGCATTCAGTTTATATAGTTTTCTGTATCTTCCTGATCACTGATTATTAGAGGCTACTGCATTCCGCCAGTAACTCGCCAGTGTTGTCATTCTTGGAGAGGTAAAACAGTTGCAAACTAGGGCAGTATTATTTCGACGAATACACTGTATCAGTCACAGGGTAACAACGACGGTAACTGAAATCTTGTTCATCCTCCACGGAGTTGTCCTTCAGAGAGAATCTTGTCAATGTTGAGCTAGGCCATTTTCACTCAGGCTCCGCTAAGCATGATAACGCCAAAAGATGGGAGCCGGCTGTCATTCGTGTTGAATCTGCTCGTTTTATACAAGATGGTCAGTAGGGGCTGAAATGTATGCTGACCGCTGAATGGTGGAGGAAAGCACGCTGTTGATTGACTGGCGAGATTGTCTTTAAGCCAAAAACTTATGTTGATGGTCTCACTGATGCAGCCTTGCTGAGCAGTGATTTTTGATTGGTTGTAAAAGCTTAGGAAAGGGGCTCCTCCTGTAGGCTTGGGAGTGGAATGTCTCATCCAGGAGAGTCTGGCTGACGAACGTAGGCGTTGATTAGCTGGAGCCAGGTCCCAGGAGTTCTGGTCATATGCCACGCTGTCTGAAGTAGCAGGCAACTGATTGCCATCCCAGGGCTGCCTTGCTGTTCTCCTGACGGTGATGTTGAAAAGAAGGGCTTTCTGTAATGTTCAGCAATTGTTTCATCGGAGGATGACGAGGGCCCCTTTTATCGAAGGCAGCAATGGCCGCTTTGCCATCCAGGATTTTCCTGCTCCTTACAATCTGCTGGAACATTGCTATGTTCCTCATGTAGTGCTGGTATACAGCCCTTTCGTAGCCTAGGTGAAAAGAGATCTTTCGAAGAGTCGAGTCATGATCATACCGATGTATGAATGGCAGCATCCATTCTCGGGGCACGATATTTGCAAACCACTCCCTCTCATCTTCGTGGATAATCGCTAGTGATGGGGCTGTTCCTCAAGAGATACGGCGCAGTCTTCTCCGGTCCTTGTAGTAGATCATAAGTTGACTTTTTTTCTCTGTATCGGTGGGTTTTCCGAGGACGCCGATGACGTACTTCAGGGTGCCTCATCTTCTCATACTGATGGCCATTTAGCCCTGTTAAATAGTCTGATGGTTCTCTGCCCTATGGAAGCGTAATTTTCCTGATGATACCACCTGTCAATGGCATTTTCGTCACCCTGGCGACCTGACAGTAAGAAGAATACCTTCTATCCACCAGGATTTGGGCGACGTGTTCGAGCTCATCGGAAGTGGTAATCCAGGATGAACAGTGAGAGGGCACGACAAACGTAGTCATTCTGACCAAGGATTTAAATTTTTCCGGCATTCACTTTTGCTGTTGAGGCAGAGCCCAATGTCAGTTGGTTTATGGTGGACCTGCGTGTAAAAGCATGAGTCCTGGTGAGACGTATATCCAAAAAAGGGAATGGTGCCATCTGCACTTCTCTCACACATGAAGCGCAGAAACAATTCCTCAAAGGGGCACCTGTGTGTCTCCAGTTCATCTTTGTCGGTGACGTTGACGTAACGAACATATACAGTTTGTCTTGGATCCTCGACAACTCCCATACAAAAAGTTAAAGAAGAGCACACCAAGAGGAGAAGAACCCATGGCATACGCAGTCGATCTGCGTTCACATTTACCTCATTGATTGATGAAAGGGGCCTTAGTACAGATCATAAGTTGTGCTGTAGGGATGCTATCAGCGAGACACTGTGCTAGCACCTCTCTATTCATTCACAGAGGGTATGAAAGGAAAAGAATTAGATTATTATTATTATTATTATTATTATTATTATTATTATTATTATTATTATTATTATTATTATTATTATTATTATTTTTTACGGTATTTAATTTGTATAGTATTCTATCGGTCTTACAATCTTCTTTCATCAGCCTGTAACCTGGTAGATCAAGTTTCCTAAGGACACGCAAAGATTTCTATTGTTTTATTTTTATTTCATCGTACATCTCGACACGCACTCTGTTGGTCATCAATGAGAGTACAAAAATGAATTAATTGAGATACATGATGCACGGGTAAGTATAGCAAGCGGAGTGGTTTACATTTCTCTCTCTCTCTCTCTCTCTCTCTCTCTCTCTCTTTCATGATGGTGTTTGGTGTCGGTTGATATCTTATATTTCTCCTTATGATGGTGGGAAGAAATTCCGTTTCTTTCACCGAGTGAATGCTTGTTTTTTTTTTTTTTTTTTTTTTTTTTTTTCTAATATATGGAGTACCTTGAGAAGCCGTAGGCATCGGCGGTCCTCTGTTTGGTCTATAATTTTTGTGTTATCTATAAATTCTTCCTTTCGGTCTTTTGTTTTGATTTGTATATAATGGTTAACGACGGCCCTTCTGATGGTGGCAGAAGAGAAGCTTGAGAGACCGGTAGCGGTCATCCCAATATATGAGTGGTGGCATCCTTCCACCAGACACGTACATCGTAGATGACATTACTCCTCTTCAAAGGCTGTTTTTAAGAAGTAGCTTCCTCGTTTTCATATTCTTATAATAAACTGTAAGGTTAATCGTATCTCCTTCGGTACTAAGGAGACAGTTTCATTTATTATTTTCCTGAGTGCCTCTCGGCCTCTAAACACTTCGGTGCATAAAATTTCTGTTGTATAGTTTTATGGACCCACTTTGGTCGTTACAGGTGTCCGTCGTACTTTCCCAGGGCCAGTTTTTTATGGAATCTAGTGTTTGTCGTTCGACCATATGATTTGTGAAATTGTATTTATAAGTATTTGCGTGGACCTTTCAATCTCCTTCGTGGTTTTTCTCCACGTAAAGTAGTGTGAGTGTGCGGGAGAAGGTTTCACTACAGAACTTTTTATACCTGTCTGGGCATTCACTGGACCCATTTAGGCATACTGTAGACCTGACTGAGCTTGTAGGCCTTTATAAACCATTATGGTGTAACCTGCTGGAGTTTGCTGTACATGAACGTCCAGGAAGGCTAGGGGCACCATCAACACTGCTTTTGCACCTGAAGCGAAGGATGAAATATTCTTCGAAAGCCCTTCTTAATTTTCAAGACTTCTTCGTCTGCTCTTATAAAGGTGTCATCTATAGGTGGTGCTATTGACGAGGGCAGGGAATCATAATGACATCATGTGGAAATTGGCAAACAGAACCCCTAAAGCGGATCCCATTGCCACTGTCGATCTGGCGATAAAGATGCCTCTGTGGTGGTAAGGCCCCTTTTTGGTGCATGTTTTAAGAAGGGCTTTGAGGGCTTTTTCGGGGGTTGTTCAAAGCCTGTGTCCTCACATCCATATACTCTATTAGAATATGTTCAACCGTCTCATCGACTGAAATGTCGTGAAAAAGCTGCTCTCGAGCCAACCAGAGAGGCAATGATACCTGTAAATGAATAGTAGAAGTTTGTAAAAGTCCGTAGACGATTGGAGACAGTTATCTGTCAGGGATGTATGGACGTGAGGAGCCTATTAAATCTCTTTGTAATGTTGTAGGCTCCAGTTGGTATTTGGCTTATAATTGACGTAAAGGATTATCTGGCTTGTGGGTTTTTACAGTGCCGTAAATATACCCTGATTAAAGTCACCCTTAGCAAAGGGGGTCTGGGGGCATTTTTCGAGGCATGGAGCCTCCAACAGTTCTGTCGATGTCCGTTAGATGTTCTCTGTGGAATTCTTGTTGATTTTTCGGAATTTTGATTTATCAGCCAGATCTGATCCAGTTTATGGTAATATTCAGAGAACAGCAGCTTTTCCTGAGGCATCGCTTCTGCGCAGCACAGAAGGGCGGCATCTAGATCTGACGGAGGTTCATTGGGAAGTTGTCAGTCCTGTTTGTAGAGTACCTAATTCTTTTTTATTTCTCTTTCTTTTCTTTTTATCTTCCAGCTGGTGAAGCACCAGCGTCCTCCTGAAGGATGCAGTGCTGTCTCTCGTCGCAGCTGGATCTGTTGTCATATTCTGTAATTGGGGAGGGAGACCTTCTGAGGGCAGTAGTTTGAAAATTATAGCTGCTTCATGGTATGTAATTTGTATAGAGGCTTTCTGTCTTACAGTCTTTTCATTGGCGTGTAGCTGGTATATCAAGTTTCCTGGCGGGCATATCAAAATTTTCTGTTGTCTTAGTTTTACTTCCTTAAGTCTCGACACGTTGCCCCATGGTCATCTACGAAATTACAAAAGTGGAAAGAAATGGTGCAGGAGGAGGTTTACAGTTGGCCTACGGCTTCTCGGAGGCACTGATACTGGAGAAATGCCTAGCATTAACATGGTGAAAAAAAAAACGAATTTCTCCCCATCATCATAAGGAGAAATATGAGACATCTGCAGGCACCAAACCTGACGAGAGAGACGAGAGAGAGAGAGAGAGAGAGAGAGAGAGAGAGAGAGAAGCTCTCTCCAACACCCACCTCCAGCCAATACCGATTAGGCTGAGATCACAACGCCTCCAGGACCGGGATTTCTGTCATCACTCGGCGACCAATCAAAAATACGTCCACTAACCAATCCGCCTACTGTGAACCACCTGCCTGCTATATATAGGCTACCTTAGTAACATGCATCTTAATTATTATTATTATTATTATTATTATTATTATTATTATTATATTATTATTATCCCCTAAAGTACGTTCGATCCTGTTGGGACGCCATTTGGAAACGTGTGGATATTAAAAAAGTTTAAAACCGTTTTTTTTTTTTTTTTAAACAGAAACCCGTTACTTTATGTTGGTGGTAATGCAGCGATGTTAAAAGTTCTTACAGTAACCACTAACATAGTGAAACCAGACTATTCCTTATTAAACCAGAAATAGTACTCAAACACAAAATATTAGTTTAGTCTGACCATGACGTGTGTAATTTACATTTTCCAATACTTATTTACAGAAGAAACAAAAATATAAAATCTGAAAAATAAGCCTAACATATACTAATAAGATTTGTAAATGTAAGATCTGAAGAAGAAACCAGGAGAGAAAGAAATGACAGCTATCAAACAGTTTTTTGGTAATCAGGGAATAAGAAAAGTACAGAGAAAGAGAGAGAGAGAGAGAGAGAGAGAGAGCAAACTGTTGACCCCAAAACACAAATAAAATTCTGGAGAGGATGTGAGTACCACCTTGACAGAACCCTTTAGTAAATAAAATTCATGTAAATAAAACTCTGTAAAAGAAATTAGAGAGACAGAGTAAGTGAAGTGAGAGAAGAGGCCAGTGAGAGGGAGTGCTTAAAAACTCCGTCGACATCTTGGGAGGATTTCTTTTGAGTAAGCAATCCTTGAATTCTATTCATCTTTCAGCTGAAGAAGAAATCTTTAGTTTCCTTATTTAATGCTCTGAAATCCAGGAATGACATTCCTTAATTTCATAATGTTCATGATTTTACCAAATAGAATTTCCTTTCTTCTTGCGGTGGTATTTCGAGATAAGAGATTCTCTCAAGGCGAGAATTTGTACACAGAGAAGATTGACACATGGTAACAGTGACAAGGAAAAAGTCTTCTAATGTC